>NC_134487.1:132617484-132698082 GCF_040206685.1 Ascaphus truei
AGGTTCAATCTTTCTGTTCATTTGTGTAAGACTGCAAAAGTACCATGTTTTGATGTTGGAAGTGGAAAAGCCACTTCCAACCCTGAGTCAGGGATATCTAAGTTAAGTTATCGCTCAGGTGAGCAGCTTTTGTTTTGATCTGTTTTCTGTTGTATGCACTGTGGCAGTCTCAGTGCCTGGGACTGAATAAACCAGGCATAGCCTGTTTAAAGGAACAGTACGTGACGCCTCATCATTTAACCTACCCTAAAAGACCGTGTTCTAAACAGTCCCGGACAAACGACGGAGCCCCGGAGTAAGCCGTTTGTCACATATGGTGGAGAATGCGGGCAGAGCACTAGGGGGTCTGCGGGTTGAAGAACTTTGAAAAAAAAAAAAAGTTTTTTTCATCCTCTGCAAACAAGATGGAAGACGTGGTGGGTGCGCTGGTACGCAATGTCGCTGCCCAGAAAGACGCGAATGAAACCCAGCAACAGCTGTTAATAGCCCAGCAAGAAACTAATGCAAACCAGCAGCAGACGAATGCAGCCCATCAACAGCTGCTAATAGCCCAGCAAGAGATTAATGCCAACCAGCAACAGGCGAATGCCAACCAGCAACAGGCGAATGCAAACCAGCAACAGACGAATGAAGCCCTGCAAAACGCGAATGCAAACCAGCAAGAGACAAACCGCTTGCTGAGAGAGGAGCAACAGCGGTTCGCTCAGGGCTTACAGCAGGAACTCGAGATCCTGAGGGGGACTATCAGTAACCTTCCACTGGCAGCGGCAGCCCCAGTTCCGAAAATGACCAGGGCAAGCCACTACCTTCAGAAGATGGGACCCTCGGATGATGTGGAAGCCTATCTTCTCACGTTTGAACGCACGGCACAGAGAGAGGGATGGCCAGAAGCTGAGTGGGCTGGTCTAATCGCACCCTTCCTAAGCGGCGAACCCCAGAAGGCTTACTTTGATCTAGAGCCAGCCGAAGCTAACGTCTATGCAAAATTGAAGTTCGAGATCCTCGCCCGCCTCGGCGTAACCACGGCTGTTCGCGCCCAAAGGTTTCACGCATGGTCCTTCACGATGGATAAAGCCACCCGAAGCCAGATGTATGACCTCATCCACCTCGCCCGGAAGTGGCTACAACCCGAGATCAACTCAGCCAGCCACATTGTGGAACGGTTGGTCATGGACCAGTTCTTGAGGAAACTTCCCTCTGCCTTACGCCGTTGGGTCAGTCGGAGTGACCCCCACAATGCGGATGAGCTTGTGGCCCTCGTAGAAAGGTACAATGCAGCAGAAGAGCACCCGCAACCCACAGTCGTGGAGCAACCCCACTACCCGAGGTTCCAGGACTCTTCCAGAGACGGTAAAAGGGTACCGGGGTTAAGGGGCGCTGAAGAGCGGCGACCACCTTCACGCAGCACCAGCAACAGTGGTTCGCACACTAAGGGCAATAGCCAACATGGGGAGCCGGGAAAAGGCTCTAAGTGGGACACAGACTATGTACCTAAATGTGTAAATTGTCATGAGAGGGGCCACACAGCAAAAATCTGCCCACTAAATTATGAGCCCATGCAATGCAACAGCGTGGAACCTTATTCGCTGTTGTCCCAATGTATGGGCCCTAGCCCAGAGGACCCCTTGAATAACCATCTGTGGGCATTTGTAAAGGTTAATGGTAAGAGGGTTCGGGCACTTCTTGACTCTGGGAGCATGGTCACACTAGTGTCCGAATACCTCTTGCCCATTAAGAAGAAACAGGGAAACAGTTCACAAAGAGTGGCAATTTGTTGTATACATGGGGATAATCATGAATATTCCACTGTTGATGTTTTTTTTGAAACAGAGTTTGGTTCTTTAGATTTCAAGGTGGGTATTGTACCCAAACTGGCACATGATGTGTTAATAGGGACCGACTTTCCCCATTTTCTAAAAATGTGGTCCCCCGCTCAGAATAGCGCCCAGAGTTCAATAGCGGACCATAACGAAGTATTAGAAGAAACAAATCCTTTCCCTTTTTCAGAAATGGAGGTTGACGAGGGCCCAAATAAGAAGGGGGAAAAGGAGGAGTGCTGTAAAATTCCCTTCCCCATCACTACTTTGGTAGGGAATACCCCAAATCAAGATGTTGAGCAGACACTTACCACCCCAGAACCGGATAAGACCCTCGCTGACCTAGAGGTCAGTCCTGGGAGTTTTAAGAAGGCCCAGTGGGAGGACCCCACATTAGCGGTAGCAAGGGGAAATATACGGGACCAGAATAGTACTCCTGGCCAACCAGATAGGTCACTTGCTTACCCCTACTTCGAGGTAGAGAACGACCTAGTATATCGGGTTGATAAAAGGAAATCAGTTACAACTAAACAATTGTTGGTACCACGGACATTCCGTAACGTAGTATTACACCTCGCACATAGTCATCCATTGGGGGGACACCTAGGGGTGGAAAAGACAAAAGAAAAGGTTCTCCGAAGCTTCTATTGGCCTGGGGTTCTGGCAGAAATTACGAATTATTGTTCCTCATGCCCAGAATGTCAGATCACCGCCCCGTTCAAGGCGTACCGCAGCCCATTGGTACCCCTTCCCATAATAGAGGTACCATTTGACCGGATTGCTATGGATCTAGTAGGACCCCTAATAAAGTCTGCTAGGGGACATCAGCATATATTAGTAATATTAGATTATGCCACCCGATATCCGGAGGCAGTTCCCCTACGTAGCACCTCAGCTAAAAACATAGCAAAAGAGTTAGTAGTTCTGTTTTCCCGGGTCGGGATTCCTAAAGAGATTCTATCTGACCAGGGAACACCATTTATGTCCCAAGTAACGAAAGAGCTATGTAAACTCCTAAAAATCAAGCATCTCAGAACCTCAGTCTATCATCCACAAACAGATGGTTTAGTGGAAAGGTTCAATAAAACCTTAAAGAGCATGTTACGGCGGGCGGTTGATAAAGATGGGAAAAACTGGGATTGTTTGTTACCGTACCTGTTATTTGCCATTAGGGAAGTTCCCCAATCATCCACAGGCTTCTCCCCGTTTGAACTATTGTATGGCCGACACCCAAGGGGCTTACTGGATATAGCCAAAGAGACTTGGGAACACGAGGTTACCCCTTACAGAAGTGTAATAGAGCATGTTGCCCAGATGCAGGACCGCATTGCTGCAGTCCTACCCATAGTGAGGGAACACATGGAGAAAGCTCAAGAAGCACAGAGGAATACATATAATAAGGGTGCTAGGGTCAGAATTTTTTCTCCAGGTGATAGGGTACTAGTTCTGGTTCCCACCGTGGAGAGTAAATTCCTTGCTAAATGGCATGGGCCATATGAGGTCTTGGAAAGAGTGGGAGAAGTAAATTATAAGGTAAGACAGCCAGGTAGGAGGAAACCTGAGCAAATTTACCATATAAACCTACTCAAGCCCTGGAAAGATAGAGAAGTCTTGTTAACCCTAGTACCCCCAGGTCCGTCAGAGAATCAAGAAACTGACCCAGAGGTTAGCATAGCTGAAACACTGTCTGTTCATCAGAAACGAGAGGTTCAGAATTTAGTGAAAAGAAACAAAGAAATCTTCTCTATACGGCCAGGTAGAACTAGCGTAATTGAACATGACTTAGTCTCTGAACCGGGGGTCCGAGTTAACCTTAAACCGTACCGAATCCCAGAGGCCAAAAGAAAGGCTATAAGTTTAGAGGTTAAAAAAATGCTAAAACTAGGTGTAATTGAGGAATCCCAAAGTGGGTGGAACAGCCCTATAGTCTTAGTCCCAAAGCCAGATGGTACAACAAGGTTTTGTAATGACTACCGGAAACTAAACGCGGTGTCAAAATTTGATACTTATCCTATGCCCAGGGTAGATGAACTTGTAGAGAGACTGGGCAAAGCCCGATATCTCACAACCCTAGACCTAACAAAAGGGTACTGGCAGGTTCCCCTCACAGAAAGGGCAAAAGAAAAGACAGCCTTCTCAACCCCAGACGGCCTCTTTCAGTATAAGGTGTTGCCTTTTGGCTTACATGGAGCTCCCGCCACATTCCAAAGAATGATGGATAAAATTTTAAAACCACATGCTCGGTATGCTGCCGCCTACCTGGATGATGTGGTAATCCATAGTGAAGATTGGCAATCCCACCTTCCAAAGGTCCAAGCTGTGCTTGACGCAGTCCGGTCTGCTGGACTAACTGCTAACCCCACTAAATGCACTATTGGTCTGGAGGAGGCCAAGTATCTGGGATATTCTATTGGCAGAGGTTTACTCAAACCCCAAACACTCAAAGTGGAGGCGATACAAAATTGGCCAAGGCCAGTTACAAAAAAACAAGTAAGGACCTTTTTGGGCTTAATTGGGTACTATAGAAGGTTTATTCCCAATTTTGCAACTAAGGCAACCCCACTAACTGACCTCACAAAAGCAAGAGGACCGCTAATGGTAAAGTGGTCCCCCGAAACCGAACAGGCCTTTAGAAGCCTGAAAGAAGCTCTCTGTGCCCAACCAGTGTTGGTCACACCTGACTTCTCCAAAGAGTTCGTAGTCCAAACCGACGCATCTGAGGTAGGGCTGGGGGCGGTACTCTCCCAGGAGTCTCAAGGTGAGGAGCACCCCATCCTTTATTTAAGTAGGAAACTAAATCCCCAGGAGAAAAATTACTCCATAGTAGAGAAAGAGTGTCTCGCAATAAAGTGGGCTGTAGAGACGCTCAAATACTACCTGTTGGGGAGAAAATTCCGGTTGGTCACAGATCATGCACCCCTTACCTGGATGTGTCAAAACAGGGAAAAGAATGCTAGAGTGACCAGGTGGTTCCTAAGCCTACAACCCTTTAAATTTTCTGTGGAACACAGGTCAGGGCACAAACATGGCAATGCTGACGGGTTGTCAAGGATGCACTCCCTAATATCCATGGTCGCTCATCCCTCGAGGTCTGAGCTGGGGGGGAGGATATGTGACAGAAACCAGGGGATGGTAATAAATTCCGTATATAGGGCTCCCAGGATACTAGACAGTTTCTATCCTGTTTGGCCTGGGAGTGCAGCCTTATAATACATACACTCCATCCCACAGTTTGGCAAGCGCTGGAACTGAGGGATGAGAGATCCAGACCAGAGTTTGTCTGCTGCCTGATTTCTGTCTCCTGTCATGCTAATTAGGAATCAGGTATGAAAGACTGATTTCCTGTTTGCTCTGGTCTCCCCACAAGAGCCAGGAGGCTGGAAGGCTGCTGAACTACAGAGGGGAGAAGCCTCTTCCCCAAACAGGTTCAATCTTTCTGTTCATTTGTGTAAGACTGCAAAAGTACCATGTTTTGATGTTGGAAGTGGAAAAGCCACTTCCAACCCTGAGTCAGGGATATCTAAGTTAAGTTATCGCTCAGGTGAGCAGCTTTTGTTTTGATCTGTTTTCTGTTGTATGCACTGTGGCAGTCTCAGTGCCTGGGACTGAATAAACCAGGCATAGCCTGTTTAAAGGAACAGTACGTGACGCCTCATCATTTAACCTACCCTAAAAGACCGTGTTCTAAACAGTCCCGGACAAACGACGGAGCCCCGGAGTAAGCCGTTTGTCACAATATATATATACATATATATATATATATGTATATATATATATACATATATATACATATATATATATATATATATATACATATATATATATACATATATATACATATATATATATATATACATATATATATACATATATATATATATATATACATATATATATATATATATATATATATACATATATATATATATATATATATACATATATATATATATATATATACATATACATATACATATACATATATATATATATATATATATATATACATATATACAGTGTTCGACAAACCTATACATTTGCACGCCCCGGGCGAGTGGATTTAACATTGTGGCGAGCTCCTATTGGCCCAAGTAGCACACGTTTGGTACTAGGTGGCGAGTAGATTTTTTTGTTCGGCGAGTAGATTTTTTGGTGATCGACCACTGCATATATATATATATATAATATATAATATATACACACACACTGTATAATAAAATAAATTCAGGTATTAAATACTTTTTAGCTAAATACTCAAGGTGTTTGTAATGATAAAGAGCAGTAGAGGAGGCAAAATGTCTGAGATACTATATGTTCTGCACATTTCTTTCATGAACTGCTACTTGAAACACTCATCTTGTATAGGGAGGAATATTTCTTAGTTAGAGATGTGAACTTTTTTAAGCAGGTATCTTTTTACTTTGTTGTATTAGTCTTTTATCATTTCATATCTTCTTTTTATGAAACAATAAATACAAATTCAAGGATGGAACCATGTGCCCTTGACCAAGTTACTTTTGGGCCTCAGTTATCACCATAAACATTCTTCATAACGTGGATGCTAATTTCTGGTCATTTAGCAAATAGAGCAATAGTAAAATCAATATTGCAAACTTACAATTAGATACAAATAGATTATAAAATGCATAAGGTTGTGCAGATTAAATGGGTCAAATCATACAGTATGTTTATGGGGTAAACTAGCAATGTTGCAACACATTTATATCATGAGAACTTAGTTAACTTATTTAATTTTTTTCGAGAAAATAATTCAAATAAAATTGCAGGAAAAAAAAAAAACAATTCTACCTGTTGTCGCATTCAATTTTGTGTCATATAAAATGACTAAGGTATTTTTTTAATGTCATATGATTTGTATCTCATATCAGAGTAAAATGTATTAGCAGTGAAATAATCGGTATTGAGTGTCGACGAGCATGTGGAGCTCTAACATATGCTGCAATAAGGGAGCTATCCAGCAGCTGTTTAGTTCAATGCTAGAGCTGCTGCGCTGAATAGCAGAAGTTGTGGGTTCTGATCCTGTTGACACTGACAGTAGTATCCCCTTCATCACAAGGGGCCTTTGGCTTTTCACTATAGGTATTATGAAAATAATTTTAGGAGATGTAGGTGTGAGTCATTTAAATATACTTTTTATATCCCATTAACATATCTCCCTGGCATACAAGGTGTGTTCCTTTATGAGTACCGGTGTTTCTCCACATGTTATTTGGTGGGAGGTTCAAAGGTGTGTGTGTATATATATATCAAGTAGCAGGATGCAGGAAGTGACGTCTGTGCTCTGGAGCTTGCATCAGATCAGATGAAATCCGCTGAGACGGATGAAACGCGTAGGGTCACGTGGTACAGGAAACTACGGTGGCCAAGCAGCTCAAGCTCCAGAGCACAGACGTCAGTTCCTGCATCCTACTACTTGATCGGTGGAAGATTGAATACAGCCAGAAACACCTACTATCCCTGCAGAAGTGAAGGAGAAAGGTTGTACCGGCAGCATATCCCACAGCAGAGCTGATTCACAGCAGCTATATTTGCATGCAGATGGAAGACTTCTGAAACTTGGACATCAGCGTGGTGCATGGGCTTGTCCCATAAATTGCTTATTTTAAACTGACAAAGTGTGAGTTGGCAATCGTCTGTTCATGAAAATTAAAACCTTTTAAATCTGAATTTACACAAGGATCGGGCACTTTTTCTTTCTTCTTTTTTTCTTATACATATATATCTATATATATATATCTATATATATCTATATATCTATATATATATAGATATATAGATATATATAGATATATAGATATATATATATATCTTTGAATTCTACTAAAATAGGTATCTATCTCCTCTCTCTTATGAGATAACTAACAGCCATTATTTTTGCATATAATTAGCTTTGTGGATACCTGTTCATCTCGGGGAACACAATGTCTGTTACCTATTTAGATCACGTTATTCTGCCCTGATTTAGCAGAACTTTGTGGATCTGGCCCTTGGTTTTATTACCTGTGTATCCGAGAACCTGAAATGAACTGGAGGGTCTTGCATCTAAAATAAAAATGTGCCCATCTGCAGATCCAGTCAGAAGGACATGACCTCCTTGGTCAAATCTAAAGAAGAAAACAAATATCAAATGTGGCACAGGTTGTTCTTATTTCAGTATTGTGTGTATAATGTGGAGAAGAACAATCTTTCATTTCAAAGCTTATCAGCACTTGCGCTCATATTATAGAACTTGAAAAATACACAGAAAACAAAGTAGGTATAGAAAACTCCCCAAAACAACGAGGGCATTCAGGGGTATGCAAAAATAACTATTTATTCAACAAACACAGCAATATTCACACAAAATAAAACCCCAAAATGGTCAGCAGGTAAGTCCTCACCATCTACTGCCCCATTAAATTAAACCCCCCTCCAAATACCAATAACTTAGGGGATTCACAAAGCTTCGATAAGTGTTATCCGATCTCGATCTGCTTTAACTGCCATTCATGTTAACAGCAGTGAGCAATAATTGAGCTCAGATATCCCTTACCAGTGGATCTCAGCGAAAGAATCTTACACTTGCGAAGAAAGACCCTCTTGTTTGTTGATCTTGTTGATTTACATGACGTGATTTAGCAATAGTCTTTGTATTTAAGCTTCTTGAAGTGTATACAGATGCTCAGTATTATATAGTAGAGCATATTCAGTGTCTGGCATGATGAAGCAGAGCTCATCTACAAAAGTCTACACTGGTCTTTTTTTTTTGTATACGACAACACAATTTACTTATATTGTTATGGTGTCAGTGTGGTTTTTAATAGGTTACTGTATACTGTTCTATATTACAAATATTTGCATGAAATAAGAACAGGAAGAAGTGAAATTATGTTTTTTTGCACCGCCACTAACTCACTGCAGATGTTGCACAGGAACACGATAAAGACTTGTTCTTTGAACAATTCGAGGAGCATCTACTTTGAGAACATCAATGAAATAGATATGTCCAGTGCTGCTTCCTACAGCCGCGTAATGGGACGAAGGACAGCATGCCATGGAAGTAGCCTTAGGAAGAAAATGAAAAAAGAAACAAAAGTATGTATCTACCATAAGTGACGCATAGTTTGTACTTAAAATAAAATTCATATTAGTATTTGGTTGGGGATCATTATATGAGAATATTGTCAGTTATACAACCGAAGGAGCGGGGTGTTTGTGCTTTGAAGTTTTTTTGACGTATACAGCCGAAGGAGGAAGGTTCACCTGATACATGCAGGGGTAGGAGAGGCATTACACAAACATAGTGCCGAGTTATTCTATGCACGATATTTAGGGTTTGTCTTTAATGGCGAGGTATCTTCATTAAAGATGCAATCTACCAGGTGTTAGTCAAAGGCAGCGCGTAGGTTCAAAACGACAGGACTCGTCATTTCCTCAACCATGCAAGATGTATCTGGAAAAGTGGAATCATTTCCAGCAGATGCGAAAAGATCCTTTAAAGAGTAGAGATATTGTTCTTGATTTAAAGAAATCCTAGACCAGGGGTGGGCAACTCCAGTCCTCAAGGGCCACCAACAGGTCAGGTTTTCAGGATATCCCTGCTTCAGCGCAGGTGGCTCAATGAGTGGCACAAAGCAGGGATATCCTGAAAACCTGACCTCTTGGTGGCCCATTGAGGACCGGAGTTCCCACCCCTGGTCTAGACTCAATAAAAATTGGGCCCAGCTCTTTGGAACGCTTTATAAAGAGGATTATGCAATATTTATTTTTGAATAACAAAAACAAAAATACTCTTTCTTTAAGAAAGGAAATGTATTGGGTTTGTACGTAAACAAAGTTATTTGATGAAATGTATATGTTTGTATAGAAGTTTGCGTGATGCATTGCCCCATTTCCCGTTTGTGTTTGCATCAAAGGTAAAAGTGTTTCTTACACTTGGTCGTAAATAGTTAGCCAGAAAAGTTTACGACTCCTCAGACCCGACTTCTTTTTATATGCGAATACAAGATACAATGTGAAGCACAGAGATGCAGAGTTTGATACATCTAATTACAGTCTGTACATCATGTAACCCTTCCCTAACTTCTCCTATTGAGACTCCCCAAATCAAAAGCGGGCGCACACAACGCAAAATTTGTAGCAAATACTTGAATTCATTGATGTGAAATGAAAATTATGCACATTGTATGTATGCATCTATGTTTTTATGTATGTATGTATGTATGTATGTATAACTTTATTTATATACAGTAGTGCCATCCATGTACATAGCGCTTCACAGCAGTAATACACGTGACATAATAATATAACACATAATGGGAATAAACACTTGAGAGATAGAAGTAACATTAGAAAAAGCCCCGAAGAGCTTACAATAGAATTGGTAAGTAGGAAGAACGTACAGAGACAGTAGGGGTGTGTTCTGGTAAGTGCGTCTGCAGGGGGCCAAGGTCGATGTATGAGGTGTATAGTATCAGCTACGTAACTACGTATATGCTCTGTTAAAGAGGTGTGTTTAAAGATGGGTGTAAAGGTGGATAGACAGGGTGCTAGTTGGATATTGAGAACAGCATCTAGAAGTGTGGGAAAGTGATTGAGAAAGGTTTAAGGTGGGAGAGGGCTTTTGATACATACATTTTATTTCAAATTTGCCTTGATACATCACTACCATTGTATGCTGTACCCTTTTGATCCCTCAAACTTCAACCACTAATATGTAGTAAATTTAAACCTTCAAAATCAATCATGATAGTTACAAACATTCTATGTATCGAGTTTTGACACCCACTAAGCAATTGCGGGGAATCGCAGAAGCAATGTTCAGTCGACTAACTCTTCTGACTTCTCTAATTTAAAGGTCTCTAGGTGCAATCTGCAAAGAAAGTGTTTGCAGAATACAATGTGGAAGTTTCACTTTTCTATCGTCCAAAAAGATAAACCATGTATGGTAAGTTAGACTCAGTGGATGGATATTTTACTTAAAAATTAAGCAACACAAGAACTGTAATAGACGGTATTTTAAAATGGTAGTGAAGATTCTTTGTAGGTAGTGATACCATTTGAATGGACCATTAACAGAGTTCTTCATGTAACATGAAGAAAAGACACGTGAGTTTTCAAAAGCTCTGTGTGCATTATTTGAGAAGTGATCTACATGGTCCCGTGCATAACATGTGTGAATAACATCACGTAGGGATCCAAAGACTAATACTGACTGTAACAAAGAACAAGCGCAAACAACTCCACACAGCAGTGAAAGATTAATATTAAATACAAATATTTTCTCATACAATACAACCATACCACTCAGACAACAAATTAAATGCTACTCCATAGAAAAGACTTTCCAAGAGGTCTCAAAACCGATTCTCAAAACATACTCCTCTCAGTGTTACTGTATGTTTTAAAAATAATATTGCACTATACGTTAACATTCTCCTTAAAACATACCCTGAGAGAAGTTGCGCTCCCCTTTGTTTCTGAAATATTTACACTTAATAAATGTTGGTAGTTTGCCCTGATGAATGCTCAAAATGTATTCCTAAACCATTGGCACTTGTATCCTTCCATCATATGCTTTGTGAAGTTATTGTGTGTTGAGTGAAATAGAATTGTTTTGACCATTGTAAATGAACACTAGATACCTGTATATTAAGACTCAGAGTGCCGACGCTTGCTCCATCATCCAATGACCACACCTGCACTACTCCGGACATTCCTACGGTCTTAAAATTACGAGACAGAAAATATTCAGATCAGAATAAGCTAAAACATACAGGGCCAAGCTTAAATACTAAGCAATGCTATTTCCCAAGACACCTTCCAGCTCCGGAATACTTCTCATAGTCCATTTACTTGAATGCACAGGAAGGTGTTTTCCATCCCCAGAAGGTTTCTTCCATCGCCGGAAGGTTTCTTCCATCGCCGGAAGGTTTCTTCCATCGCCGGAAGGTTTCTTCCATCGCCGGAAGGTTTCTTCCATCGCCAGAAGGTGTCTTGTGGAATAGCACCACATAGTAGATATTGGACACACTGCTTTGTAAACAAATACTGACAAGCTAATAAACGTAAAAACAAGCAGTTTGTAGGATCTGCAATAACATTGGAAACACGTTACCACGTACTGTATCACAGATATCACATAACGGCAAAATGTTATGGCAGTTTGGTCCAATTCTGTTTTTTTAGACTGCAAACTGCCCATTAGGAATCTGGGGTTTGTAGTTCTATTTTTTTTAAATATGATGTAGGCTTATAGGCAAGTTTGCCACCACTCCGGGTTTCACCCGGAGACTACGGGTTTTAGCCTTGTATCTCCGGGCTATGGGTTTACCAAGTAAACCTCCGGGTGGCGGAAACCCTGGGGGGGCGGGGTGGGGGAGGGGGGAAGCGGGCTGCGTCTCCCGACGTGCTCCAGCATCTTCACCCTGCAACTGTTCTCAGTATGGCCTTGCGGGGTCATATGGCACGTTGCCATGAAAACGGGAATGCTACGTGACGTATCCGCGTCACGTGATGTCCATTGCCATGACAATGGGACGCTACGTGACATAATGACGTAACACGGCGCAGCTTCCCATTGTCATGACAACGCGGCGCCATGTGACACCGCAGGGTCATATTGAGAACAGTTGCAGGGGGAAATGCCGGGACACGCCGATGATAAGGTAAGCGTGGACTTTAAAAAAAAATCTCCGGGTTGGCCTTCAGTAGAAGGTGGCAACCCTGCTTATAGATGGGGTTTGAGCACCAGTACAGTATGTACAGTACATAGTACCAGAGTCACAAAACAAAATATTATAGTTTGATTAACACTGCTGTATTTAGATTGCACGTGAGAATAAGAACTGTAACTCAGGTACAGACAATAATTTGTGTTTGTGTGTTTTGATTAAGGTACATGAGAAGCAAAACTAAGATTGAGAATATTTTTGATGTAAAAAAAATCTATAGAAGTACATCACTGTTTATGCTATGGTACATAGAGCGAGTCTTCTAAAACAGTCGTGTTTTTTTTTTTAACAAATAAATTTGTTCACGGCCAATAGATTATTAATGGCTTTAGTCTAAATAAACAAATTATGATTACATAGTTATATATAAATATGGCTTTAGATCATAGCTGAAAAGTTAACGGAGGAGGAGAGAGTTACCAAGCAGTATTTGTTTCCACAAGTCAAGAAATCAGCAGAAAGCAAATCCTCATTGTACACATTTAATATGTTGAATGTGTCTCCAGGGTGTCCATGGCTGTATATGTACAGTGAACCCTGAAAAATAACAGACAAAAAAAAGACAAATCAGTTTTCTTTACCCAAAACGGCAATTCTCTGTGGATTTGACTATCTGGCTTTGAGTATACTCGTGAAGTGAATACCTATACACTTTCAAATCTCCCATCCTAAGGGAGGCCTTGAAGTGTCCTCAGTATTATCGTGATAAATAATTAACATTAAAACGTTTACATTCAAGTAGCCCTTATATATTCATATGTTTTCAATTCTTTAACCCAGTCTGGGCATTCGTCTCTATCAAAAGTCTGCAAATAGTGGAGTAAATTCCAGAGCCAACTTTCCATCAGTAGAGGTTTCAATTATGTGCAATATTTACCAGGTGTACTGCATCAGTTCCTATTGTGGGCATAATATTTCTTAGTAAAAGTATGACATTCACTTTTGACTGATTTTGTTTGTCACTTTAGTAAATGAAGGAATTAAAGTAAACAAGACACATTAGCTCGTACCTTATTTGTTGCAATTGACAGAATTTTGTAATTGGGAGAAAAACTGATGTTTTCAATGGGTTCCTCTACTTTCCAGCATTCTTCAACATTAAACTCCGAACCTTTTATATGACAGAGATGCAAAACACCATCCTATATTTTGAAACACCAACACAAGGATTAGCACATCAGAGATCCTTAGTTGAAATAAAGTATTAACGATTAAAAATGTTTCAGATTCCGTAAGATCTAACCAAGAGCCAGGTGGAGCAGGTTGATGATGCTGAACCTGATATACAGTATGACAAAAAAGATAAAGCCCCAGTGCTACATCCAATATGACAAATTATGTAGTTTATACTTATCTGTTTTTCTATTCATAAGTGAGGATCCCTTAGTTAAATTCTTTGCCCAAAGCATTTTAAGCTTGCAAACCACGCCAAGGTATCCCCTCTTTTGCAAGTCCCAACACTACTGTACCCGCAAAAAGTTCTCATAACCCCATTCATTCTTGCAAACCTCAGGAAAAATCTCGACCTGCATGCTATTGTATATGCAAAATGGGATGTGTTTCAGAAATAAAATCTATGGGGGTTTGTAAAAGGTACTTACCCCTGTTAAGAAATGTGTCTCTAATCCAGCAGTGTGCTGGTTAATTGCTGGTGTGCAATTAACCAACTCCACCTGGCTGATTAGAGCTCTCTCAGACATAGCCTGTTCTGAGACAGGAAGAAAAAAAACAAGGATTCCTGAGCTCACAATTGGAGCTGACCTAGGAAAGACAGACCAGAGGATTTCCTTACTGGACACTGGACTAACCAGAGGACAGATGTCTTGAGCTGCAAAGAGACTGCAGGCTGACAGCAAGACAAAGGGGAGCAGACTATACCTGGACAGACATTGCCTTAGCACACAAAGGTGCTCACACAGGAGAGCAGAGAGGCTTCCCCTACAGCTACAAGAAACAGATAAGACATTCTTATATCTGTATATATGTTTATATATTTGGGGCTGGTAAATAGCTTAGCTAACCACCCAGTTAAAGAGGACTGAACTACATGTGTAGCTATTCTCCAAAGTGGAGCAGGTTTTTTGTTTGGCTTATTTTCATATGATTTGCTGTGTTAAAGGGACAGGAGCAATAAGGCCTAATTTTAGTTTCACTTTAAACGGTCTCCATTGCGTACCTCTGAACACGTCTCTTACAGGGTTATTAATCATACTGTGGTAGTAGTGCTCATCAGGTCATGACCATATCAAAACTTCCATTCAATTTCAATGGCTCTTCCCATGCAATATTTCAGTTCAATGAATAACCCTATATAATGCTGCTTGGCAAAATCTGCTGTATTGTATGTCTTTATTTATATCGCGCCAAAACTGTACTCGGCGCTTCACAAAGACTACAGTACAGGGAATTATAATAATACAATAAGTGCAGCAAAATCAGACAATATGAAAGGAAGCCCCTGCCCAGAAGAGCTTACAATCTAAGAGGTTTGATGGGAAACTTACAGAGACAGCAGGTGAGGGAATAAGTGCTGTAGATGGCAGTGCTTGGTCACAATGGGTGGTAGGAGTGACTGAGTGTGGGACAGTAACCATGAGTGCAGGCTGTTGGGATGCTTCATTTGTGGGGCAAGTTTTAAGGTTAGTCAAATAACTGAAGGGTTAACACACTTTACAAGGGAAGAGATGGCAGGGAGGCATGGGTGAAATCAGGTGTGTATGTCTGGCTTCAGGCTTAGGGGAGATCCCCAGCAGCAGGAAGGAGCAGATAGAGGGTGTGAATAGAGGATTTGTGGGGGTGCTCTTTATTGAGGGGTAAGAGAGAGGTGTATAAATAATTGTGCAGTGGGGAGTGGGGAAGTTGGAGAAAACAGAAACGTTCCCAAAGAAGTGAGGAAACAGAAAAAGCAATAGGGAGGGAATAGTGAGATGCAGGAGGAGAGATTCCATGTTATTGGAGGATAGGAAGAGTACAAAGAATCACAGCTTTGCGAATGTTATGTTCTCACAGTTGCAAAGTTGTTGTGCAGAGTCCCAATCTTCACCTCCAATTTCAACTCCAAAATTAACTTTGCCACACACGGTAACTGGGACACTTAAGATGGGTCACAGCCAAGAAAGTCTGTCTTAAATACTATATTCACATGCAATTGAATAACAATTAAGGGAGAGGTTGCCCATTCAGCTCAATGAAACATACCCCAATAGTTTAATTAGAACCTGGTGTTTTAATACTTACAACAGTGACCCAACACAGCTATACAAAGAATATGTGCTATCATATGTTACCACATTTTTATAAAAAGCTTTCTGATACTATATACACAATATAGAATACAAATAGATACACACACACACACTAGAGTATCCAAATAATACAAAGAGCTGAGTAGTTTGTGTAATGTCGTTCTTAGAAATAACTACATGAAATGCTGTATTAGAACAAGAAAGTGTGCTATCCATAAGATATTAAACAGACTTACACTTCCAGCTACATAGAGTCCATGTTTATGATGTGCCATCGTCTTTATGCTTCCATTATTCAGACCAAACTTGGGCGATGGTCCTGAAAACATATATTGTGCTTATGGGGTTTCAAATGTACATCTGACAGAGAGCAAACACACACTGCTATATATCACATTCTATGGGAAACACACACTGCTATATATCACATTCTATGGGAAACACACACTGCTGTATATCACATTCTATGGGAAACACACACTGCTGTATATCACATTCTATGGGAAACACACACTGCTGTATATCACATTCTATGGGAAACACACACTGCTGTATATCACATTCTATGGGAAACACACACTGCTGTATATCACATTCTATGGGAAACACACACTGCTGTATATCACATTCTATGAGAAACACACACTGCTGTATATCACATTCTATGGGAAACACACACTGCTGTATATCACATTCTATGAGAAACACACACTGCTGTATATCACATTCTATGGGAAACACACACTGCTGTATATCACATTCTATGGGAAACACACACTGCTGTATATCACATTCTATGGGAAACACACACTGCAGTATATCACATTCTATAGGAAACACAAAGGGACAACACCCACTAAGCAGTGCTACTTCATAAGACACCCTCCAGCATGGCTTAGTAACTGCAGTGTTTTATGACCCATTCTCCTGAATAAGCAGATAAAGTGTCTTCAGCATGGAACAGATCTTATACAGTCGCACTTCTTAGCAACTATGGGCCAAGATGCTGAATTAAATACCTATAGGGATACAGATTACAGCGCTAAATTGTTAACCTTGGAGAATATACATCTTTATTTCAATGCTGAGAGTGTCTCGGCAATTTGTTCTTTTAATGTTTCTTATTGTGTGTTAAATGCAAACATTTATATAATATCTTTCTTGGCATTTCTCTGCTAATTCACTTGGTTGTAGATTCAATAAATAAAGCAGTGCGGATCATATTTAACAAGCGATATTAAACCATGAGGCAAATTACGGCCCATTGAAGTGAATGAGTCATACGGTGCCATGTGACTTGGATGTATGTGTAATATAATTTATATCGCGCCAACAGTGTACATGGCGCTTTGCAATACAGGGAGAATAAAGTACAAGCAATGGGGATTGGAGCAGCACGTAAAATACAACACAAAGCAAAGGGAGAAGCTCCCGAGGATCTCCCAATTAGCACCTTTTAGTAAATATAACCCTTCATGTTTATACCTACTGTGCACAGACTTGTGCTCTATAAAACGTCTTCAATCAGCAAAACATGTAGCACTGCGCACTTTTTCCCCCTATTTTTGTAATTACAGGATTGAAGCATTGGGTCCCTGGAGCTGAACTGTGTTCATTTCAGCTCGTTGGACCCCCTGCTTCCAGAGATACTTAGCTCCGTAGGGGATGCCGGTATCTGCAGCCAGGGAACGTGTGTGCCTAACGCAATGGCGGCATTTAAATGTCCTGCCGGCAAATAGGAAGCTGTGATGTCATCCCGTGCGGCTTCCTATTGGCCCGTGTGACTTGGGGCTTTAAACTGAAGACAGATACCGGCACCGCCTACGGAGGTAAGTATCTCTGGAAGCAGGGGGTCCCCTGAGCTGACATGAATACAGTTAATCTCCACAGACCCCCTGCTTCAAACCTGTAATAATAATACTAAAAATTAAAAAAAAAATGTGTGCAGTGCTACAGGTTTTGCTGCTTTAAAGCGATGAACTAATATTTACCATCAGAGGGCAGTTTTGTTTGGGTCAGTACAGTCACTTTCTGTGTCTCGGAGTTGATGGCCAGCAGATGTCCTCCTTTACAGCCCACATACAAATCAGATGTGGTGCTCCAGCAATGGAAATTAGGTTGTACCCCATGTCTTCTTTGTTCTTTTGCCTTAAACATAAATGAGAATAAATTATCATTTAAAAAAATAGATAGGTGTGAAGCAGGGGGTCTCCGGAGATGAACCCCATTTATTTAAGCTCTGGAGACCCCCTGCTGCCAGAGATACTTACCTCCATAGGGAGTGTCGGTATCTCTGTGCAGTGTAAAGCTCACGCATCACGTGAGCCAATAGGAAGATACAAGGGGATGACGTTGCGGCTTCCTATTGGCCGGCAGGATGAAGGGCTTTTAAACCGCCATATTGTGAACCCAGCCAGGGCTCCTCCTGGCAGCACCGCAGAGGTAATTATCTCAGGAAGCAGGGGGTCACCAGAGATTAAATCAATGCGTTTCAGCTCTGGAGACCCCTTGCTTCAAACCTATTAAAAAACAAAATGGAAAACAAAAAAACAAAAACATACTGTTGCTTGAATTGCTGCTTTACAGCTACTTCCCAGTGCTGGAGAAAAGCGCACCTCTTTTCCAATGAAAGGGATAAAGATCTTCTCCATCACAGCAAATTGTCCACAGCATATATAATAGTTTGGTGAATTGATCTATTCAGTGGCTATAATTTGTGGTATACCGCTTCATTCAGGTTTTAACATTGGAAGCAAATAAACGACACTGAAGTAATTTTACAATGGCAATATTACAACAACAAAAAACACATTTGTCTTGCAATATTGCTATTGTGAACTCACTTTCCCTGTGTAGTCAGAAGAATTTGTTCACGGAAAGGGTAGATTTTGTGGAATAGCAGAGGCGATAAAGATACATACACAAATAAGATTTGAAATCGCTTGGGATAGACAGGGCTGGTATCCTTAACATGAAAGAAAGACAAGGATCTTTAGACTGAGGATTCACAATCAGTGCTGGTTTAAGGGACACCAACCGAACAGGGGCATCCTCCGCCATGTCCCCAGGCCAAATGTCCTCACCGCTCTGATCCCCCCCCCAGCCTCAGGGCACCCCAAGCACACCTCCCCCAAACCTCCCCCGCACCGCAGGTAGTCTAAAAATGTTTCCTGGCTGCTGGCGGCCAAGCCGAGCATCCTGCGTACTCACAAACGGTGCCGGAGCAGCGGACCATTGAGGCGCCCCCACAAACAGTGCTGGTGCGGCAGCCATGCAAGGCGCCCTCACAAATGGCACCGAAGCAGCCGCGGCGTGTAAGCCCTGAGTGGGTGAAACGCGTAAGAGCTGCGGGGGGTATTATCCCTTCTCTCTTTTTTTAAATCCATGTTGAAATAAAGCCGTCCTTATAGCACAGTCCAGCCTTTGCCATTTTTGTTGCGCGGCCGTGCCCGCTGTTTCACTCTCCTCTTCGGCGGTGGTGATTTCTCCTGCACTTTCACGCAGCCTGGAGCACACAAGACCGGATGAATCAAAGTTACCTGTGAGTAATTCATTACCATTTGCAATGTTGGAGCCTCCCCAGGTGAACTGGTTTATTTAGCAGCGGGACTTATGTATGGGGTCTGGGTGGGTTTTAGGACTTCCCCCGGACAACCCTTCACAGTCTCGCCAGACCACTTCCCAACTAGGGGTTAATTTATAAAAGCTCCTACACTTATTTTGTTATCCGGATGCAGCAACTGACTACTAATGTGGAAATATACGCTCTGCAGCACTAGTTAATTGAGGGGATCGTGTGCCTCAATGTTCCTTCTATACATTTTTATATAGGATTGAAGCCGGGCTATCCAGAGCTGAACCCAATTAATTTCAGCTCCAGGGAACCCCTGATTCCAGAGATACTTACTACCGAAGTAGGTGTCAGTAGCTGCTCCAGCTGAGCAAGCAGAGCTTTAAAGTAACTGTGTACTGAGTACCCGGAATTACCCGTACCCGGCACTTTTCCAGCTACCCTGACATTACCCAGACATGTTTGCATTTCATATGCTTATGTCTCCACTGTATACCCATTAAAGACCTTTTTTATTGTTGTTAACCCTTGTTGGCATACACTCCTTTTGGTCATCTGGGAAACGGGGAGAGGAGACACTCACACACTACACCCATCGGGGGATAATTCTGCTGAGACAACCCAGACACCATCCATACAGGACATCACCCTCTGAGGACAAGGACTCACATCAGGCCATGTGAGTTTTATGTATATTGAGACTCCAGCATATGAGTCTGTAATCAATCCACTACAGTCAGCGTTGAGGGAGAGACACCACACAAGCCCGTGTGAGTCACTGAATCCATAATTTTATGTATTCTTTGATTAGTTAAAGTGGAAAACCAATTATCAACCCCTCCAGCATTATCCTCCTCCTTGCTTCCACACCCTGCCCTTACCCCCCTCCCCCTTTCCCCACCCACCCCCCCCTCTTCCCCCATCCCCCACATGTGTATCTAATACACTGAGATTTTAATTCTTTTTTATTTCATTCGGTTCCATCGACATCGGGAGGCCCATGAGGTTTGCACTGACTATCTTCACACTACAACTGCCACGCTAAGAAGGAGACGGGATTCCCTTCTCCGAAGTCAAGCAGCAACCAGGAAATCATCAAAAAAGGGCCAGTATATATTTTTATATACTCTTTTACACTTCGTACACAATCACATATCTATATTCCAATTTATTTGAATAGCTTAGGCGTTGCAGCACTTTCTCCGCCACAAATCCTAGGGAGCGCCCCAGTTCAAACAACCTCCATTACCCAGACCCGGCAACTGAGAAGTGGGCCTGGCATCGGGTAACACCCGGTGTCGGTAATGTCAGGGTAGCTGAAAATAAACAAATCACTTACTTGCAGCCAGCGACGGAAGACATCTATGAAGAGCAGCAGAGGTCCTGTGGTGGTGTCACAGCCGTCTGTCCAATAGGAACGCTCCTGCTCCAGTCACGTGGTTCCCCGGCTCACACTGCTATCTGCTGCTGTGCTGTGTAATGGATTCCTGCTTCACCCACGCCGGCTGAAGACACTTCGGATGCTGACACCACCACAGGACCTCTGCTGCTCTTCATAGATGTCGACGTGGTCTTCCTCCACCCTGCAGGTAAGTGCCAACCGGGTACCCAGCTGGGTAGAACTATTGATTTTGGCCGAGTACCCGTTACCCGTTTTTTTTAAATAAATGCCTACTTGGTACAACACTACTTTAAAGTTTAAAGCTCCCGCGTCACATGGGCTAATAAGGAAGCCACACCAATGACATCACAGCTTCGTATTGCCCCACAGGACATGAAATCTTTCAACAGTGGCCATTATGTGATCTTTAGCAGCATAGGAGAGCTGCTACCGGCAACTACTTCAGAGGCAAGTATCCCCTGCTTGAATCCTACATACAAAAATGCCTCTTTAACACAAATAAAAAATAAATGAGGAGCATAACTTACTGTGAATGTTTCTGCTATATCGCCCACTAACCCAGCAATGGCACATGTTGGCATCAAAGGTCCATAGTAGGAGAGCTGGTTGGTCACTTGGTAATTAAAACTCTTCTCCTCTGCAGCCATTGTTCCATCCTCATTGGGAAGTTTAACGGGCCTATAAATAAAAATAAATAAGGTTTATTTTTGTTGTTTTTAAACGGATGCCAGTGGAACCTACAAAGCATTTCTGTGTTAGCTTTTTAGGCTCCTCTGACCCCCATAGGCAGCAAAACGTGAAGCAAACGTCTCCAGTGTCCGAATTTCCTGAGATAACATTTCCTGCACGGGGTTTTGATTACATTATACTCACATTTTAGACAGTGAAGGAAATACTTCTAATACTGTAAAAGGCCTTTGGGACCTGTGCCAGTAAGACCACATACTGTTTAAGTTACAGGTACCCGGTTCTGGGTGTGGTCAAACTAGCATCCACATAAGGTGCTAAGCTATAGCTCGCATCCGCTACCATTCATATGGATAGGAGTAAAGGTCTGCTTAAGATTAGCATGGTTTTGCGAATCTGGGCATGGATGGGTCACTTTTTGAACCTTTGCCTGCCAAAGTAAACACAAGGATTTTAAATTTGCCATTACACAGGAATAAAGCTTCAACTTGCACAGCCAAGCTGAAAACATGGATTGAATTATCCACACAAACAATACCCACTGTTTTGTGGAGCAAGGATGCCACGGTTTCTATTCTGCTCCTTTGCAACTTGTCTCACAGCCTTTGTGCCAAGTGGAAAGAACACCCTGCAACACAATGGGAAAAAGCCCCTACGTGCTTCCCCATCTCCACTAAGCTTGGCTCAAAAACAATTATTTGGAGAGAGTGATGCTTTAATGCATCTCACTTACATTGCTTTTAGATTGTAAACTTTGTCACACATTTCAATGTTCCACACAGTAACAGAGATCTCACTGGACAAACACAACTGCTGCCAGTTTACAGGATTGAAGGTCAAGTTGGTAAAAACTGTTCTGGATTCCGACTGGCTGCACAAAGAAATGCCTTCCTGCCAGTTCCTAAAGAAATGTAAAACAATGTTAGGTAGTTATGTATATTTATTCATACAACATCAACAGAGTATGCAGTGCTATACAGAATGTTAGAATGTAGGGAGTTATAATTTCCATGCATTAAAGCACATGGTAGCAAGAAGAAGCCCTACTCTTGCGATATGTCCAGCTCTACCAGTTTTTTTTTCTACCAGTGTATCCTGCCTGTGCTGATGTATGGATGTTAGACTTAGACCATAACTGTGAAGATAATTCAGAAGCGTCAGACATCTACAAGTATGGAGAGGTGTATGCTGGGTATTAGGCCTCGGCCATGTTCCTTGCTTGCTGGCGGAAGTGCGCTGACGCGCGCTCCCGCTCGGAACTGAGCCCCTACAGCCTCAATTAGAGTGGCTTTAGTAGGGGCTCACCTGCGCTTCCGCAAGTGCGCGGAAGCGCAGGTCTTAGGCCTCGGCCAGGCTCCCTTCTGGCGTGCTGAGGCGCAGGGAAAGTGGGTGCTTTCCCTGGCCTTGCGGTTGCTTACCACACGTGCTGTCAGCGGGCCGTCAGGGGGCGGTGCGGGGGCAGGCGCGTCACTGGCCGGGGGCGGGCCAGTGACGTCACGGAGCTGGTTCGCCCTCATTGGGCGAACCGCTCACGTGACAGGTCTGTCGCGCTGGCATGCGGGGGAATTTTAAATTCCCCTAAGACCTGCGCTTCCGCGCGCTTGCGGAAGCACAGGTGAGCCCCTACTAAAGCCGCTCTATTTGCGGCTGTAGAGACTCAGTGCTGAGCGGGAGCGCGTGTCAGCACGCTTCTGCCAGCAAGCGCTAAACATGGCCGAGGCCGTAGGGGAATTTAAAATTCCCCCGCTTGCCGGCGCGACAGGCCGGTCACGTGAGCGGTTCGCCCAATGAGGGCGAACCAGCTCCGTGACGTCACTGGCCCGCCCCCGGCCAATGACGCGCTCGCCCCCGGCCAGTGACGCGCCCGCCCCCGGCCAGTGACGCGCCCGCCCCCGGCCAGTGACGCGCCCGCCCCCTGACGGCCCGCTGACAGCGCGTGCGGTAAGCAACCGCAAGGCCAGGGAAAGCACCCGCTTTCCCTGCGCCTCAGCACGCCAGCAGGGAACATGGCCGAGGCCTTACCCAGAGTGACAGCAAAAAGAAGGAATGGGTTCGGCAGCAAACAAAAGTATGTGTCATAATCGCACAGATAAAGAAATTAAAATGGCAGTGGGCCGCACATATCGCAAGAAGAAAAGACCATCATTGGACAAAGATGGTACTCGACTGCATTCCAAGAGAAATTAAGAGACCAAGATGATGACCAAACGTAAGATGAGAGGATGAAATCCCAAAAGTTCATAAGAAGTAGTGACATGAAAATGAGCAGAATCGTATTGATTACAACTATATGCTGGTTGGATTCATATCTCAGTGGAAGAATACCCATACACATTTCACTCCAAGCATATCTGTATGAAAGTCTATTATTTACATTGCAGGAAATAATGCCATACAAATGGTGAACTTATGATTCTGCACAAGATTTAAGGGATTATTCTTTATCAACAGAAGCCGCCTATTTCGCTTTCGGTAGAATTTTCATATTGACTTCAATGGGGAATTTCAGTCGAAATCATCTTGATTGGCTGTTTTGGCTGATGTACAATAAACCCCTCTAAGTAAACAGTAATAAACTAACCTAACCCCTCCCCACCCTCCCACTCCCCCTTGTCTGATCAAACAAAAAACACCCAAACTATCTGCAAGGAAAAGGCTTTATTCCTAAAAGACTCTCAAATAAGGTACTCTTACCAGATTGTAAGTACATGGTCTGGAACAGAAGTATGACTAGCCATGTAGGGTCCAGAATGGCTAAATGCAATTAAAGAATAATCCAATTCCGCTCCATCTAAAAAAAAATGGAATGAATTGTTAGTTTTGACCTGGACACAAGCACAGAAAGCAACAGAAGAAAAAAGTACATCAAATCAGTCACTATATTTATTTACGGAATATCCATATTATGCATTGACCAGCACATGGGGTGTGTGTATTACTCCAAATCACACATATTTCATATATATTTTTAAACAAGAAAAAATGGAACCCATGAGTTCCAATGTCAGTGCTCTAAAGCAGGAGTGCGCAAACTTCTTGAGCTGCGCCCCCCTGCCCGGGAGCCACAGAGTTTGCGCCTCCCTCTCCCAATGACTCTGCGTCAAATGACGTCACGGGTCAGGTGACGTCACGGTACGTGACCCCGCCGCGTCATTTGCCGCAGCGTTGCCATGGCGACACGTCGCCGGAGACCTGCAGAGAGCAGGTAAGTGAGTTACAGAGGCCTCACGCCTCCCCAGGCATTTCATTTAAATGCAGTGGGGAAGGGCGCAGGGCTTCTGTAACCGCCCGCGCCCCCCCTTCAAATTCTCATGACCCCCCCCTGGGGGGCGCGCCTCCCAGTTTGCGCACCGCTGCTCTAAAGTGTACAAAAGAATAGTCTATAGTAAGTTGAATGTAATGTATATGGAGTATGTTTCACTCATAATTTGACTTGTAGGTTGTTGACAGTATAGTCAGGCTCATGTATAAGCAAGAAGAAGTCATGATTACTCCAATTATGAGAAGAGGTAACACGATGTCAGGACCCAAAAGGGATGTCTGTGGAACCAACAAGGGTGGGGAACCCAGACCCCCTCATTAACAGTAAATAACTCTCCCCTGGAGCTGGCTAGAAACAATACTTGAATGTCCATAAAGTTCTGATAGAAAAAGGTACGCACGACCTTATTGGTTGGAAGCTTGAAGTTCGCGTGCTCTCAACCTGAAGAAAATGACAGGAAGTGGCATCCCAAAGGGGAAAGATTAAACGGTGCACTGCGTTCAGAGAAAATTGATGACTGAGGCTGGATCGCTTGGCAGATAGAAAAAAACATTTTATTGTATTGTAAGAGATGTGTGCAGAGGTTCATATAATGGAGACTGATGTGGGTGAAATTATATCTTGGCTTTATTGAGCCTGTTCCTTTATCCAGGCAAAACATACATAAACAACAAAATAACAAACCCCTATCCCTTTGTAAGGGCTAACTTACTTCCCCAGACCCTATCTGCAGGACTGGAGGGATATTCCCATTACCAGCCTATCACCCCAAAGTCTCAGGAGGTAGCTTAAGCAGGTGGCCCTCCATGTTAGTCTCTGGCAGGTTCCTGGGTCCTCTGTGTCCAGGAAATATAGGTCTCTGGGTGTGAGAATGTCTTGATCTCAGCACAGCCTTTGCGCTCAAGACAATGTCTGTGTGCAGGCTTCTCTGCTATCCTTATATCAGCCCAATTGTGAGCTAAGGAATCTCAGACTTAATTGGCCAGGTGGAGTCTGGTTAGTCGCCTGCTGCACTTAACCATATCCCTGCTGGATTTTAGAGATAGTTTCTTCAACAGGGATAAGTCCCTGTTACATGGATCTTCCGCAACATTGTAGTAGCAAAGAAAAACCTTGAGAGGAAACTCTGACGCATTTTGCACATGCGTGCGCTTTGTCTTTGACAAAGACAAAGCGCACGCATGCGTCAGAGGCTCCTCTCAAGGTTTTAGTTTGCTGTTACTATGTTGCGGAAGATCCAATAAACTGTTTTTTTCTATCTGCTGAGCGATCCAGCCTCCGTCATCAATTGTCTCTGAACGCAGTGCACTGCCTAATCTTTCCCCCTTGGGATGCCACTTCCTGTATTTCCAAACAGCATTCGTATTGTAAACAGGTACCCATCATGTTCTAAAATACATCAGCTATAACGGACTAATGTTTTCCTATAGTCAGGCACCAACTACATATCCTATACTTCAGTCCACGGTCCAGGTTTTCCATATAATTGCAGATTACAAGGTACAAGTCTGTCTACTATTACCGGGTAAAACCCAAATCATGCAAATCAGATTCACTGTACTCCGGCATTGCAGGCCATTCTGGCCCTGGCATGCATGTTTTTTGTTTTCACAAAAGCATTGTTTACTTTTTGCATTGTTTACTGAAATAAGTAAGGAAGCACCTTTCAGTTCGGCTCTTTTAACAAATCCTGGAAAGGTATAAACATAAATAGAAGGTTTAAGCTTCTGATCTGAAAACGCCACCACTTCACTGTAGATGTTAGCAGCAAATGCCCCAATGCGTCCGGTCATACACTGCAGCACTGACTGCTTCCTTGTTTTTATGTCCATAAAAACAATAAAATTGCCACACGGATAACACACGGTCTTGTTGTTGATAAAAGTAACATTCTTCTTGTTAATGCCTTGCACCCATCTGGAGAAAAAAAAAAGGAATATAAAAACAAGAAATACTAAGACAAATACACAAACCAAAATGACAGTTTTTTCAGAGTCGTGTTACAGATTAGTTATGGGAAATGCACATGGTGCAAGAATGCACAGTAAGGTTTTCCCAGTTTGACTAAAGATAGACATCCCCAATGAGGTGTAGAGGAATGTGGATTTATGTTCACCCACCTTTGGCCTTCAGGGGACACCTGTCTACTTTACCAAAATAATCCTAAAGACTCTCACTGTATATATGTAGCCATGCATAATAATGGACTGCAGACATCTTCCCTGTTGGCAGTAAGCCCTGGTAAGTACAGGCCTGCCAGCAGTAGTTATGGAGGTTTTCCCTCATACCCTGGTGAGGTGCCCTGTGTATGGATGGGAGTGGGTACATGCTCTGAGTCCCTGTATAGTGACATCAGAGATGTGCCTGCACCCTGAGGTATAAAGGGCACAACACTGTCAGTTAGTGGTTGTTGAAAAGCAGTGGTTGCAGTTGTTGCACAGGGAGTGCAATATAGTTTCGTGACCCTAGTGCTGTAACTAGTGGCACGAATATTTAAATCAAGCCTGTCTAGGCCACACTGTGTCCAGGGACCTGGCACAGGGGTGATCTCCCTAAAGGGAGAGGGGATCCCACTCCAATTGAGGAGGGCAGTACCTGGCAAAGGGACAGCACGGAGGAATGTGCGGCTGAAGCTGAGAGCTGCAAGGGGCAGTCTACTGTAATCAGATCATCAATAAAGATGCCCTTGTTAAAGAAAACCCCACTGTGTGAGTGTGAGATTACTCTACAGTGGCAGTCACCACCGAGAAGGAGTTCCTCACCAGGACCATCTCCCTGCGGAAGCATAGATCCTGATGAGATTGAGGCGCTGCACATGATGTAAGTTGGACTCGCACCCACTACCTCAGCTAACTGTCCTGATGACATCCCCTAATACCATCAAGCGGGAGACTCAGGAGTCCTGTTACTTGCAGGTGCACCACCATACACGATCACGTAATGGGGACCGGTTAGACCACACGGGCCAATGTGAGATTGGGTGGGTCAAGCAAGGGGGTCCACCCGTTACATATATATATATTTTACTCAAGTCACCCACTTCACTATGGAGCTTTCTACTCATTTTTTATCTTGAAGATTTGGTCAAACTTGATCCGGCTACTTGAGCACCCAAATACCACCCTTGAATCTGTACTATGAGAAAATACTTGCAGCATTTTTTAAAAACAACTCTGAATGACATTTTTAAAGTATTATACTGTAACAGGCATTTTTTGTTTCTATAGCAACCATTTAAAAAGTTACATCCCCTTCCTCTTCTGAAACAGGCTCTGGCACACCCCATTTTGAGCCCTGCCCTGTCTCTAGTAGTTCACCAATTGTATCCAGTGACTGCCTGGTCACATGATCTTCCCCACAGAACTTTGCATCTTCTACTGCACTGCCAGCCATTTAGGGAACCCCTGAGCGGAATCTTCGCCGATCAATCACACGAGATCAGATGTATCGGCAACTTAGCTAATTACTTATCATTGTGTGGATTTTTCCACCCAAATTTTTGCAAGTGCACGCTTGGGACGCTGCAGGGGAAGCTGAGCGTGCTATAAAGTTTTAAACATTTGTTTATCTAAGCGCAGAGCACCGGTGAGCATGTGTGCCTGCGCATATGCGCGCACGCATCGCGTGAGCGGACACTTGCATATATATCTATATATATCTATATATCTACTATATATTTCTGAAAGCACTGTATGTTTGTCTGCATAGCCTCTGTCCCTCAGGCCAATGAGATTGCTCCCTTGGGCCGGCCGCCCCCGCACACCTCTCATTGGCCTGAGGCGGAGTGACGGCCCAAAGGACACACACACACACACACACACATACACACACACACTTTCCCCCTCTGTCCCGTCCCCCCCACCGTCCCCACCATCACGTGCGCCGCCCTGCACCGGCTCCGGACAGAGGGGAAGCGCGGCCCTCCTACCCCAGGCTCCGGACGGAGGGGAAGCGCGGCCCTCCTACCCCAGCCGCCAACGTTCCCTTACCTCCCCGGCGCTATCTCCCCCTCCTCCCGCCCAGGTAAGTCACACCACTGCGCGTCCCGCCTCAGCTTATGGTGCCAGTGACTCACCTATTTCAGCCGCGCAGCCTCCCGCCTAAGGCCCCAGGCCCACACAGGGCGCTTCCTGCCGCCGCCTGCACGCGCCTCAGTCAGCCGGGCGGCACATCGGTGGACCAAGCGGGGGCCACTCAATGGGTACAGAGTGGGTATAATGGGTCCGGGGTGCCTGGGTAGTGGGGGAGGGTGGGTTAACCCTTTAATTACTATAGAGGTTATTAACCGCTAAGGTGATTATGGGGTTAGGGGCCATTAGATTGTATTTTTTATGTATTCTTTCTGGCAACGGAGGACATGGCCCTGCAGTATGCTGACGAGGATGCCCTTCATAATTACAGGGGTAAGTAGAGCGGTTTTATTTACTTTATTTATGCTGGCTAATGTTTTGTTTAATAATGGGCAAATGATCTATTATCCATATCTGGGTACCAGTTATTTTGCACATTACTGTACTGTATGTGTTTGGGGGGGGGGAAGGTGTATATATTGAAATGTAGGCCATCATTATTTTTTTTACAACACGAATGGTACCGCAAGCCAGCGGGGGGGGAGAGCGCGTCGGGGGGAACGGGCGAGCCCCGAGTCACAGGGAACGGGGGAGCGAGCCCCTAGTCACGGGGAACGGGGGGGTGAAGAGCGAGCCCCGAGTCACGGGGAACGAAGAGCAAGCCCCGAGTCATCGAGGAACGAAGAAGGGGGAGCGGTCAGCCGCCGAGCCAGCGGGGGGATGGACGCCCGGACGGGGGGCATGCGGATACATACATTATGACAATACATATGCCCCCTGCTCTTCACCCCCTTTCCCCCTCCCCTTTCCCCTCCGCCACTCCCCTTCCCCCCCCCAGTCCCCTTTCCCCCCCCCCACTCCCCTTTCCCCCCACTCCCCTTTCGCGAGCGGGGGAGGGGGGAGAGCGTGAATTGGAGCTATTTCTGTGTGTTAGGCTGCGTCCCCGCTAGCGCTGAGCTCGCTGAGCAGGCGGCGCTTGGCGAGGTGACGTATATATATATACAGTGTTCGACAAACCTATACATTTGCTCGCCCCGGGCGAGTGGATTTAACCCCCGGGCGAGTAAATATTGGCCCAAGCAGCACACGTTTGGTACTAGGTGGCGAGTAGATTTTTTTGTGTGGCGAGTAGATTTTTTGGTGATTTGTCAACCACTGTATATATATATATGCAAGTCTCCGCTCACGCGATGCGTGCGCGCATATGCATGGGCACACACGCTCACCGGTGCTCGGCGCTTAGATAAACAAATGTTTAAAATTTTCTAGCGCGCTCAGCTTCCCCTGCAGCGTCCCAAGCGAGCAAAAATTTTAAGGACACCCAGCGCTCATGCTTGGAGAGGACAAATCCTAATGTGTGTGTGTGCTGTGTGCATTGACTGCTGCTGAGCACGCTTCAAAATCAATTTTCTTTGTCTCCCCAAGCGCCGAGCAAGGGAGAGCGCACGTTACCGTGCAGAAGCGCGCGCACGCCACCTTGAAGATTCACATTCACTGAAGTCAACGCGCCAAGTGCGCTCAGCGGCAACGTTGACGCAGCCTTAGTGGATTGCTTTCTCAACTCCCTTTTCCAGCTTTTTCCCGAAGTCGAAAACTCAGGAGAGGAGAAACCTGCATGTGCAGCCAACACAACATAGACAAACAATTTCTTCAAAGTGCAGTTCTCCTCAGAAATACAACATACAGCTCTACTCACAAGCTCATAATGAAGTTCTCCATTTAATGTGACAGCCAATAACAGTGGGAAAACAATGTTTCAGGTCCCATATGGACATTTCATCAGGTGAAAACTTCATAGAACAAATACAAAAGAAACAGCGCAAAAGACCTCAAAGTGTAGTATGAATATAAAATTATATTATTATAACAGGTGAGTATTGCACGTACATCAGATTGAATAATTACTGGCAGTACATGTATATGGACATGTTACCAATCAGCCACGAGTGGAATGGGTTGTCTTCACGTGGGTAGAATCTCCTTCCCCTCAGCCCCTCAGCCTCAACTGCTAAATTCAGAACGAAAACATTTTTCCTCAAAAACTACAAAAGAAAACTTTGTGGTCAAAGACTGTATATCATGCAAATCCACTTATGTAGTATACCTTCTCCAATGTCCCTGCGGATACCAATACGTTGGTCGAACTAAACGCTATCTTAGAGTGAGAATCCTGGAGCATGCTAGGAATATAAAACTAGGATTAGACAACCATAGTGTCTCCAGACACTTTAAGCTAAAACACAACAGTGATGAGAGCAGTCTTCGATTCATTGGTATTCAAACTGTCCCTGCAGGTCGACGGGGGGGAGATAGAGTTAAAATGCTCTCTAGACAAGAAAGTGTTTGGATATATAAATTACAAACACTTTCCCCGTTGGGTTTGAATGAGGAAATAGACGTCTGGTCTTTATACTAATACCGTACAACATATCCGTGTGGCTGAACGAATCTTTGTATTTATAATTTTAGGCACTATACATCCACATGGTCTCCATAACACTTCTAAATGTATCTCTATTGGGATCTAGTCTATGCAAACTATCCTCCCTTTAATCTTACTTCCGCTAGCATAGGAATGTATTTAACATTATACATTTTATGTTGTATTAATCTTTGTTTCTTTTATCTTTTAGCATATGGAATATTGTGTTTAAATAAAGTTTTTTAACCCGTTTCCCATGTTTAGAGGGCTTATCCCTTTAATTTTCCCTCCACTTGATGAGAGGCTGGACTCAAAATAAACAGCCAATCACAAGACAGGGACTGGTATAAGAAGCGCACCTCTAGACACCTCCGATATCCCTGAAGAAGTACTCTAATAGTACGAAACGCGTTGGATAAGAGGGCGCTTCTCTGGACTACCCACTGTGCTTTTGTATCCTGTATACACCCATCACTTCATCCCCGTTCCTGCCCGCTGTCTCCCTGATCGGCTGAGTTCGTGCAGACGCCACCGGATGACGTCACTAGACGCGCGCCTGAATTAGACGTCACACGCCGACACACGCCGTGAGACACAGAGGAAAAGCCTATCTTGCTGTTTCAACAGCCGTGCAGTAGAGGATTCCCATCGGGCTGCTGGAATTGGATGCCGCGAGCCTGCCCCGCTGAACCAACAGCTGTGAAGCAGACGAATTCCACCGGACTGCTGCAGTTGGATGCCGGGTCAATAACACACACCACGGCCGCCTTGATCCATCAGAGGAGAGGGGAAGGAGATTCTACCCACGTGAAGACAACCCATTCCACTCGTGGCTGATTGGTAACATGTCCATATACATGTACTGCCAGTAATTATTCAATCTGATGTACGTGCAATACTCACCTGTTATAATAATATAATTTTATATTCATACTACACTATGCGGTCTTTTGCGCTGTTTCTTTTGTATTTGTTCTTCTAGTTGGTATGTGGAGCCATTCCACGAATACAGCTGCACACCTTCACCAAGTAACAGGTTTATATATTTAATTAATCACTTAATCACTGTAAGATAACACCACTTTGTTCACAATTATTAGAGCGCAGTTCACTTTCTGTTTGTTTTCATCACTTTATGCTCACTACTGCTGCACTGTGATTGTTGTACATTGTTTATTTAGTTATTGCATTAATCATGGCATGGACACTATCAAGTTGTAGGGAAAAAAGGACTGCCCTTTTTGATGCCATGTTTAAAGATGAATCCAGTGTCTTTGAGGCGGATTCTGACGAGGTCACCATTGAAGTTCATTTTAAACAATTAGAGAACTTATTGCTGACTGAGAGCAGACAATGGTTGGATCGAAATACGATTCAAAGATACCTGGATTGTGGCAGGGTGCCACGTGGATTACGTTTCTCTAAAAATCCTACATTTGGAAGAGATAACGTCCACTTCATGAAAGAATGGGATAGAATACAGGAAGAATGTTCTAGAGAGTTAATGAGATTGATTATCTATGAACGTAGCAAAAGCATTGCTGAACTAGAAAAAGATATTGGTAGAAAGATTTTAATTTTGGAACCCCTTGTATTACATCAAGATTGTTCCAAATTAGAATGCGAACTCAAAATGACTTTAGAGTCAACTACGGAGGAAATAATGTTAAACAAACAAAAGAAATTCTATCGTGACAAACACGACTATGATAACGGAAGACAAAAAGATTGGGCAAAATTTGAGAGAGAAAAAGGTATACCTAGTAACGGTCAAATTCCCCCTAAAGAACAACACCATAAAAATGAACAAAAACAGAAAACTGATAATTATCAGACTGAGGGAGGAAATTATAGTAATAAAAACAAGAGAGATCACCAACATACTCTTAAATATCATCCTAGGAGTAACTATGGTAAACAAAATCAAAATAAAAGGAGATTTAGTTCTAATAAAAGAAGAGATAGTTCTAAGAACTATCAAGAAAGGAAGAGAGATAATTCTAATACTAGATATGAACCGAAAGAGACACAATATAGAGATACCTACTACAAAGAACACCATAGAGACCAATACAAAAGGGCTACAACACCCCCAAGAATAGACTCTGGCCGCCAATCCCCTTCACGTTCCCTTTTTCTGGAGGCACTCAAGTCTCGGTACTTGGGTCCAACGGAAGGGGGGAAACTAGACAAGAAAAAACAGAGTCCAAAGCCAATACGCACTCAAAAAAGGCACCACTCACCCGAAGAGGGACTAGGGGAGGCTGGAAATCCCAAACAAAGAAGGGAATCGAGATAGACCCTAACATAAATAAATCAAAAGGCATATTCAACCTATCCTCTGTTGCCTTGACTTCTCATCAGGAGCAAGTTCTTAATAAAGGCCTTAAATTCTCTCAGTCAAGTGGACCCAATGGTTTCCAACTGTTCACTGACTTGCACAAATTCACTAGGAATTTGACCTTAAAAAGGCACTTTATGAGGAACAAATTAGGTATTGATCAGCCTAATATAGAGATTGATCAGATATGCGTTAGGGAGAACCAAGTTGATACATTATGCCAACATACCGATTTTAAACCACAATCTAGATTTTATCCTGCACACAGCAAAGGCAGTTTTATAGATTCGTTTTTTAATGTTGTTAACAATGAATTTACTCAAATGGTTAAAGACTTTAAATTCACAGACATAAAACATAATTTGACGTTCAAAGAACATCAAGCAGTTAAAGAATTACAAGATAATAAGAGTCTGATCATAAAACAAGCAGACAAAGGTGGGGGAATTGTCCTCCAAAATAGAAATGACTACGAAATGGAGGCATTCCGTATACTTGATGATCCCGTTTATTACGGTAAACTTTCACACAATCCTACTAATGATTTCCTATTGGAGTTAAAAACTCTTCTTGATGAAGCTGTAGAGTCCACAGTACTAACTAAATCAGAATACTGTTTTCTTTATGTTGAGTTTCCACGAATTCCAGTTTACTACCACCTGCCAAAAATACATAAAAATTTGAAAATTCCACCTGGCAGACCTATTATTTCTGGCATTAATTCCCTAACGGCAAATCTATCTCAGTATGTAGATTATTTTTTACAAAAATATGTAAAGGTTTTGCCCTCCTATGTAAAAGATACTACTGCCGTTCTGAACTCATTAAAAACAAAAATTTGGAAGGAGGAATACAGATGGGCAACCTTTGATGTACAGTCACTGTACACCTGTATTCCTCACAATAGAGGTATTAATGCTATTAGAGAAATAATATCCAAAGATGTAGAATTACATCCCCTTAACTGCGAATTTATCATAGACGCCATTCAGTATATCTTGTCACACAACTATTTTCTCTTTATGAATCAATATTACATCCAGTTGTGTGGCACAGCTATGGGGACACGCTTTGCCCCTAGCTACGCCAACATTTACATGGGAGTATGGGAAGATCTCCACATCTGGAATAACAATCCATTTGCAAACCATGTAATTAGTTGGCAGAGATATATTGATGACGTGCTATGTATATGGGAGGGTGATGAGACTACCTTAGAGCAGTTCAAAATCTATTTGAACACTAATGAATTTAACCTAAAGTTCACCGCGGAAACCCATAAAAATGAAATTAACTTTTTAGATCTTAGTCTAGAATCCAAAACTGGTTTATGTATTAATACCAAAACTTTTTTTAAAAAGGTGGACACGAACAGTTTCATATTATCATCCAGTAACTACAAAAGGTCCTGGATTGATAATATACCTGTAAGTCAATTTATGCGAATCAAACGCAACTGTAGTCAACAAATTGACTTTGAACATCAATCAATTGTTCTATTTGACAAATTCATAGAACGTGGTTACGATAGAGCTCTTTTAATAAGATCATTAGAAAAGGTCTGTAATATGGATAGGGAATCACTTCTGACACAAAAAGTGGTGAAAAAAGACTTTATTAAAAAGAAAGATGCCAACACAGAAGACAATATAATAACAATTCCCTTCATTACAGAATACAATTCGACAAGTATAACGATTCAGAATATAATAAAGAAAAATTGGAATATTCTGTGCAATGACCCCATTCTTGGATCTTGTCTTCCCCCACAACCTACCTTCATTTACCGCAAGGCCAAAAGTTTAAAGCACTATTTGGCACCAAGTGACATAGGATTGTCTAATACCTCCACATCTGAGGGTTTATGGTTACCAAAGAAACCAAGCGGAAACTATAGTTGTGGTAAATGTAAGGCTTGTAAACTGCTAAATTCAGAACGAAAACATTTTTCCTCAAAAACTACAAAAGAAAACTTTGTGGTCAAAGACTGTATATCATGCAAATCCACTTATGTAGTATACCTTCTCCAATGTCCCTGCGGATACCAATACGTTGGTCGAACTAAACGCTATCTTAGAGTGAGAATCCTGGAGCATGCTAGGAATATAAAACTAGGATTAGACAACCATAGTGTCTCCAGACACTTTAAGCTAAAACACAACAGTGATGAGAGCAGTCTTCGATTCATTGGTATTCAAACTGTCCCTGCAGGTCGACGGGGGGGAGATAGAGTTAAAATGCTCTCTAGACAAGAAAGTGTTTGGATATATAAATTACAAACACTTTCCCCGTTGGGTTTGAATGAGGAAATAGACGTCTGGTCTTTATACTAATACCGTACAACATATCCGTGTGGCTGAACGAATCTTTGTATTTATAATTTTAGGCACTATACATCCACATGGTCTCCATAACACTTCTAAATGTATCTCTATTGGGATCTAGTCTATGCAAACTATCCTCCCTTTAATCTTACTTCCGCTAGCATAGGAATGTATTTAACATTATACATTTTATGTTGTATTAATCTTTGTTTCTTTTATCTTTTAGCATATGGAATATTGTGTTTAAATAAAGTTTTTTAACCCGTTTCCCATGTTTAGAGGGCTTATCCCTTTAATTTTCCCTCCACTTGATGAGAGGCTGGACTCAAAATAAACAGCCAATCACAAGACAGGGACTGGTATAAGAAGCGCACCTCTAGACACCTCCGATATCCCTGAAGAAGTACTCTAATAGTACGAAACGCGTTGGATAAGAGGGCGCTTCTCTGGACTACCCACTGTGCTTTTGTATCCTGTATACACCCATCACTTCATCCCCGTTCCTGCCCGCTGTCTCCCTGATCGGCTGAGTTCGTGCAGACGCCACCGGATGACGTCACTAGACGCGCGCCTGAATTAGACGTCACACGCCGACACACGCCGTGAGACACAGAGGAAAAGCCTATCTTGCTGTTTCAACAGCCGTGCAGTAGAGGATTCCCATCGGGCTGCTGGAATTGGATGCCGCGAGCCTGCCCCGCTGAACCAACAGCTGTGAAGCAGACGAATTCCACCGGACTGCTGCAGTTGGATGCCGGGTCAATAACACACACCACGGCCGCCTTGATCCATCAGAGGAGAGGGGAAGGAGATTCTACCCACGTGAAGACAACCCATTCCACTCGTGGCTGATTGGTAACATGTCCATATACATGTACTGCCAGTAATTATTCAATCTGATGTACGTGCAATACTCACCTGTTATAATAATATAATTTTATATTCATACTACACTATGAGGTCTTTTGCGCTGTTTCTTTTGTATTTGTTCTTCTAGTTGGTATGTGGAGCCATTCCACGAATACAGCTGCACACCTTCACCAAGTAACAGGTTTATATATTTAATTAATCACTTAATCACTGTAAGATAACACCACTTTGTTCACAATTATTAGAGCGCAGTTCACTTTCTGTTTGTTTTCATCACTTTATGCTCACTACTGCTGCACTGTGATTGTTGTACATTGTTTATTTAGTTATTGCATTAATCATGGCATGGACACTATCAAGTTGTAGGGAAAAAAGGACTGCCCTTTTTGATGCCATGTTTAAAGATGAATCCAGTGTCTTTGAGGCGGATTCTGACGAGGTCACCATTGAAGTTCATTTTAAACAATTAGAGAACTTATTGCTGACTGAGAGCAGACAATGGTTGGATCGAAATACGATTCAAAGATACCTGGATTGTGGCAGGGTGCCACGTGGATTACGTTTCTCTAAAAATCCTACATTTGGAAGAGATAACGTCCACTTCATGAAAGAATGGGATAGAATACAGGAAGAATGTTCTAGAGAGTTAATGAGATTGATTATCTATGAACGTAGCAAAAGCATTGCTGAACTAGAAAAAGATATTGGTAGAAAGATTTTAATTTTGGAACCCCTTGTATTACATCAAGATTGTTCCAAATTAGAATGCGAACTCAAAATGACTTTAGAGTCAACTACGGAGGAAATAATGTTAAACAAACAAAAGAAATTCTATCGTGACAAACACGACTATGATAACGGAAGACAAAAAGATTGGGCAAAATTTGAGAGAGAAAAAGGTATACCTAGTAACGGTCAAATTCCCCCTAAAGAACAACACCATAAAAATGAACAAAAACAGAAAACTGATAATTATCAGACTGAGGGAGGAAATTATAGTAATAAAAACAAGAGAGATCACCAACATACTCTTAAATATCATCCTAGGAGTAACTATGGTAAACAAAATCAAAATAAAAGGAGATTTAGTTCTAATAAAAGAAGAGATAGTTCTAAGAACTATCAAGAAAGGAAGAGAGATAATTCTAATACTAGATATGAACCGAAAGAGACACAATATAGAGATACCTACTACAAAGAACACCATAGAGACCAATACAAAAGGGCTACAACACCCCCAAGAATAGACTCTGGCCGCCAATCCCCTTCACGTTCCCTTTTTCTGGAGGCACTCAAGTCTCGGTACTTGGGTCCAACGGAAGGGGGGAAACTAGACAAGAAAAAACAGAGTCCAAAGCCAATACGCACTCAAAAAAGGCACCACTCACCCGAAGAGGGACTAGGGGAGGCTGGAAATCCCAAACAAAGAAGAGAATCGAGATAGACCCTAACATAAATAAATCAAAAGGCATATTCAACCTATCCTCTGTTGCCTTGACTTCTCATCAGGAGCAAGTTCTTAATAAAGGCCTTAAATTCTCTCAGTCAAGTGGACCCAATGGTTTCCAACTGTTCACTGACTTGCACAAATTCACTAGGAATTTGACCTTAAAAAGGCACTTTATGAGGAACAAATTAGGTATTGATCAGCCTAATATAGAGATTGATCAGATATGCGTTAGGGAGAACCAAGTTGATACATTATGCCAACATACCGATTTTAAACCACAATCTAGATTTTATCCTGCACACAGCAAAGGCAGTTTTATAGATTCGTTTTTTAATGTTGTTAACAATGAATTTACTCAAATGGTTAAAGACTTTAAATTCACAGACATAAAACATAATTTGACGTTCAAAGAACATCAAGCAGTTAAAGAATTACAAGATAATAAGAGTCTGATCATAAAACAAGCAAACAAAGGTGGGGGAATTGTCCTCCAAAATAGAAATGACTACGAAATGGAGGCATTCCGTATACTTGATGATCCCGTTTATTACGGTAAACTTTCACACAATCCTACTAATGATTTCCTATTGGAGTTAAAAACTCTTCTTGATGAAGCTGTAGAGTCCACAGTACTAACTAAATCAGAATACTGTTTTCTTTATGTTGAGTTTCCACGAATTCCAGTTTACTACCACCTGCCAAAAATACATAAAAATTTGAAAATTCCACCTGGCAAACCTATTATTTCTGGCATTAATTCCCTAACGGCAAATCTATCTCAGTATGTAGATTATTTTTTACAAAAATATGTAAAGGTTTTGCCCTCCTATGTAAAAGATACTACTGCCGTTCTGAACTCATTAAAAACAAAAATTTGGAAGGAGGAATACAGATGGGCAACCTTTGATGTACAGTCACTGTACACCTGTATTCCTCACAATAGAGGTATTAATGCTATTAGAGAAATAATATCCAAAGATGTAGAATTACATCCCCTTAACTGCGAATTTATCATAGACGCCATTCAGTATATCTTGTCACACAACTATTTTCTCTTTATGAATCAATATTACATCCAGTTGTGTGGCACAGCTATGGGGACACGCTTTGCCCCTAGCTACGCCAACATTTACATGGGAGTATGGGAAGATCTCCACATCTGGAATAACAATCCATTTGCAAACCATGTAATTAGTTGGCAGAGATATATTGATGACGTGCTATGTATATGGGAGGGTGATGAGACTACCTTAGAGCAGTTCAAAATCTATTTGAACACTAATGAATTTAACCTAAAGTTCACCGCGGAAACCCATAAAAATGAAATTAACTTTTTAGATCTTAGTCTAGAATCCAAAACTGGTTTATGTATTAATACCAAAACTTTTTTTAAAAAGGTGGACACGAACAGTTTCATATTATCATCCAGTAACCACAAAAGGTCCTGGATTGATAATATACCTGTAAGTCAATTTATGCGAATCAAACGCAACTGTAGTCAACAAATTGACTTTGAACATCAATCAATTGTTCTATTTGACAAATTCATAGAACGTGGTTACGATAGAGCTCTTTTAATAAGATCATTAGAAAAGGTCTGTAATATGGATAGGGAATCACTTCTGACACAAAAAGTGGTGAAAAAAGACTTTATTAAAAAGAAAGATGCCAACACAGAAGACAATATAATAACAATTCCCTTCATTACAGAATACAATTCGACAAGTATAACGATTCAGAATATAATAAAGAAAAATTGGAATATTCTGTGCAATGACCCCATTCTTGGATCTTGTCTTCCCCCACAACCTACCTTCATTTACCGCAAGGCCAAAAGTTTAAAGCACTATTTGGCACCAAGTGACATAGGATTGTCTAATACCTCCACATCTGAGGGTTTATGGTTACCAAAGAAACCAAGCGGAAACTATAGTTGTGGTAAATGTAAGGCTTGTAAACTGCTAAATTCAGAACGAAAACATTTTTCCTCAAAAACTACAAAAGAAAACTTTGTGGTCAAAGACTGTATATCATGCAAATCCACTTATGTAGTATACCTTCTCCAATGTCCCTGCGGATACCAATACGTTGGTCGAACTAAACGCTATCTTAGAGTGAGAATCCTGGAGCATGCTAGGAATATAAAACTAGGATTAGACAACCATAGTGTCTCCAGACACTTTAAGCTAAAACACAACAGTGATGAGAGCAGTCTTCGATTCATTGGTATTCAAACTGTCCCTGCAGGTCGACGGGGGGGAGATAGAGTTAAAATGCTCTCTAGACAAGAAAGTGTTTGGATATATAAATTACAAACACTTTCCCCGTTGGGTTTGAATGAGGAAATAGACGTCTGGTCTTTATACTAATACCGTACAACATATCCGTGTGGCTGAACGAATCTTTGTATTTATAATTTTAGGCACTATACATCCACATGGTCTCCATAACACTTCTAAATGTATCTCTATTGGGATCTAGTCTATGCAAACTATCCTCCCTTTAATCTTACTTCCGCTAGCATAGGAATGTATTTAACATTATACATTTTATGTTGTATTAATCTTTGTTTCTTTTATCTTTTAGCATATGGAATATTGTGTTTAAATAAAGTTTTTTAACCCGTTTCCCATGTTTAGAGGGCTTATCCCTTTAATTTTCCCTCCACTTGATGAGAGGCTGGACTCAAAATAAACAGCCAATCACAAGACAGGGACTGGTATAAGAAGCGCACCTCTAGACACCTCCGATATCCCTGAAGAAGTACTCTAATAGTACGAAACGCGTTGGATAAGAGGGCGCTTCTCTGGACTACCCACTGTGCTTTTGTATCCTGTATACACCCATCACTTCATCCCCGTTCCTGCCCGCTGTCTCCCTGATCGGCTGAGTTCGTGCAGACGCCACCGGATGACGTCACTAGACGCGCGCCTGAATTAGACGTCACACGCCGACACACGCCGTGAGACACAGAGGAAAAGCCTATCTTGCTGTTTCAACAGCCGTGCAGTAGAGGATTCCCATCGGGCTGCTGGAATTGGATGCCGCGAGCCTGCCCCGCTGAACCAACAGCTGTGAAGCAGACGAATTCCACCGGACTGCTGCAGTTGGATGCCGGGTCAATAACACACACCACGGCCGCCTTGATCCATCAGAGGAGAGGGGAAGGAGATTCTACCCACGTGAAGACAACCCATTCCACTCGTGGCTGATTGGTAACATGTCCATATACATGTACTGCCAGTAATTATTCAATCTGATGTACGTGCAATACTCACCTGTTATAATAATATAATTTTATATTCATACTACACTATGAGGTCTTTTGCGCTGTTTCTTTTGTATTTGTTCTTCTAGTTGGTATGTGGAGCCATTCCACGAATACAGCTGCACACCTTCACCAAGTAACAGGTTTATATATTTAATTAATCACTTAATCACTGTAAGATAACACCACTTTGTTCACAATTATTAGAGCGCAGTTCACTTTCTGTTTGTTTTCATCACTTTATGCTCACTACTGCTGCACTGTGATTGTTGTACATTGTTTATTTAGTTATTGCATTAATCATGGCATGGACACTATCAAGTTGTAGGGAAAAAAGGACTGCCCTTTTTGATGCCATGTTTAAAGATGAATCCAGTGTCTTTGAGGCGGATTCTGACGAGGTCACCATTGAAGTTCATTTTAAACAATTAGAGAACTTATTGCTGACTGAGAGCAGACAATGGTTGGATCGAAATACGATTCAAAGATACCTGGATTGTGGCAGGGTGCCACGTGGATTACGTTTCTCTAAAAATCCTACATTTGGAAGAGATAACGTCCACTTCATGAAAGAATGGGATAGAATACAGGAAGAATGTTCTAGAGAGTTAATGAGATTGATTATCTATGAACGTAGCAAAAGCATTGCTGAACTAGAAAAAGATATTGGTAGAAAGATTTTAATTTTGGAACCCCTTGTATTACATCAAGATTGTTCCAAATTAGAATGCGAACTCAAAATGACTTTAGAGTCAACTACGGAGGAAATAATGTTAAACAAACAAAAGAAATTCTATCGTGACAAACACGACTATGATAACGGAAGACAAAAAGATTGGGCAAAATTTGAGAGAGAAAAAGGTATACCTAGTAACGGTCAAATTCCCCCTAAAGAACAACACCATAAAAATGAACAAAAACAGAAAACTGATAATTATCAGACTGAGGGAGGAAATTATAGTAATAAAAACAAGAGAGATCACCAACATACTCTTAAATATCATCCTAGGAGTAACTATGGTAAACAAAATCAAAATAAAAGGAGATTTAGTTCTAATAAAAGAAGAGATAGTTCTAAGAACTATCAAGAAAGGAAGAGAGATAATTCTAATACTAGATATGAACCGAAAGAGACACAATATAGAGATACCTACTACAAAGAACACCATAGAGACCAATACAAAAGGGCTACAACACCCCCAAGAATAGACTCTGGCCGCCAATCCCCTTCACGTTCCCTTTTTCTGGAGGCACTCAAGTCTCGGTACTTGGGTCCAACGGAAGGGGGGAAACTAGACAAGAAAAAACAGAGTCCAAAGCCAATACGCACTCAAAAAAGGCACCACTCACCCGAAGAGGGACTAGGGGAGGCTGGAAATCCCAAACAAAGAAGAGAATCGAGATAGACCCTAACATAAATAAATCAAAAGGCATATTCAACCTATCCTCTGTTGCCTTGACTTCTCATCAGGAGCAAGTTCTTAATAAAGGCCTTAAATTCTCTCAGTCAAGTGGACCCAATGGTTTCCAACTGTTCACTGACTTGCACAAATTCACTAGGAATTTGACCTTAAAAAGGCACTTTATGAGGAACAAATTAGGTATTGATCAGCCTAATATAGAGATTGATCAGATATGCGTTAGGGAGAACCAAGTTGATACATTATGCCAACATACCGATTTTAAACCACAATCTAGATTTTATCCTGCACACAGCAAAGGCAGTTTTATAGATTCGTTTTTTAATGTTGTTAACAATGAATTTACTCAAATGGTTAAAGACTTTAAATTCACAGACATAAAACATAATTTGACGTTCAAAGAACATCAAGCAGTTAAAGAATTACAAGATAATAAGAGTCTGATCATAAAACAAGCAGACAAAGGTGGGGGAATTGTCCTCCAAAATAGAAATGACTACGAAATGGAGGCATTCCGTATACTTGATGATCCCGTTTATTACGGTAAACTTTCACACAATCCTACTAATGATTTCCTATTGGAGTTAAAAACTCTTCTTGATGAAGCTGTAGAGTCCACAGTACTAACTAAATCAGAATACTGTTTTCTTTATGTTGAGTTTCCACGAATTCCAGTTTACTACCACCTGCCAAAAATACATAAAAATTTGAAAATTCCACCTGGCAGACCTATTATTTCTGGCATTAATTCCCTAACGGCAAATCTATCTCAGTATGTAGATTATTTTTTACAAAAATATGTAAAGGTTTTGCCCTCCTATGTAAAAGATACTACTGCCGTTCTGAACTCATTAAAAACAAAAATTTGGAAGGAGGAATACAGATGGGCAACCTTTGATGTACAGTCACTGTACACCTGTATTCCTCACAATAGAGGTATTAATGCTATTAGAGAAATAATATCCAAAGATGTAGAATTACATCCCCTTAACTGCGAATTTATCATAGACGCCATTCAGTATATCTTGTCACACAACTATTTTCTCTTTATGAATCAATATTACATCCAGTTGTGTGGCACAGCTATGGGGACACGCTTTGCCCCTAGCTACGCCAACATTTACATGGGAGTATGGGAAGATCTCCACATCTGGAATAACAATCCATTTGCAAACCATGTAATTAGTTGGCAGAGATATATTGATGACGTGCTATGTATATGGGAGGGTGATGAGACTACCTTAGAGCAGTTCAAAATCTATTTGAACACTAATGAATTTAACCTAAAGTTCACCGCGGAAACCCATAAAAATGAAATTAACTTTTTAGATCTTAGTCTAGAATCCAAAACTGGTTTATGTATTAATACCAAAACTTTTTTTAAAAAGGTGGACACGAACAGTTTCATATTATCATCCAGTAACCACAAAAGGTCCTGGATTGATAATATACCTGTAAGTCAATTTATGCGAATCAAACGCAACTGTAGTCAACAAATTGACTTTGAACATCAATCAATTGTTCTATTTGACAAATTCATAGAACGTGGTTACGATAGAGCTCTTTTAATAAGATCATTAGAAAAGGTCTGTAATATGGATAGGGAATCACTTCTGACACAAAAAGTGGTGAAAAAAGACTTTATTAAAAAGAAAGATGCCAACACAGAAGACAATATAATAACAATTCCCTTCATTACAGAATACAATTCGACAAGTATAACGATTCAGAATATAATAAAGAAAAATTGGAATATTCTGTGCAATGACCCCATTCTTGGATCTTGTCTTCCCCCACAACCTACCTTCATTTACCGCAAGGCCAAAAGTTTAAAGCACTATTTGGCACCAAGTGACATAGGATTGTCTAATACCTCCACATCTGAGGGTTTATGGTTACCAAAGAAACCAAGCGGAAACTATAGTTGTGGTAAATGTAAGGCTTGTAAACTGCTAAATTCAGAACGAAAACATTTTTCCTCAAAAACTACAAAAGAAAACTTTGTGGTCAAAGACTGTATATCATGCAAATCCACTTATGTAGTATACCTTCTCCAATGTCCCTGCGGATACCAATACGTTGGTCGAACTAAACGCTATCTTAGAGTGAGAATCCTGGAGCATGCTAGGAATATAAAACTAGGATTAGACAACCATAGTGTCTCCAGACACTTTAAGCTAAAACACAACAGTGATGAGAGCAGTCTTCGATTCATTGGTATTCAAACTGTCCCTGCAGGTCGACGGGGGGGAGATAGAGTTAAAATGCTCTCTAGACAAGAAAGTGTTTGGATATATAAATTACAAACACTTTCCCCGTTGGGTTTGAATGAGGAAATAGACGTCTGGTCTTTATACTAATACCGTACAACATATCCGTGTGGCTGAACGAATCTTTGTATTTATAATTTTAGGCACTATACATCCACATGGTCTCCATAACACTTCTAAATGTATCTCTATTGGGATCTAGTCTATGCAAACTATCCTCCCTTTAATCTTACTTCCGCTAGCATAGGAATGTATTTAACATTATACATTTTATGTTGTATTAATCTTTGTTTCTTTTATCTTTTAGCATATGGAATATTGTGTTTAAATAAAGTTTTTTAACCCGTTTCCCATGTTTAGAGGGCTTATCCCTTTAATTTTCCCTCCACTTGATGAGAGGCTGGACTCAAAATAAACAGCCAATCACAAGACAGGGACTGGTATAAGAAGCGCACCTCTAGACACCTCCGATATCCCTGAAGAAGTACTCTAATAGTACGAAACGCGTTGGATAAGAGGGCGCTTCTCTGGACTACCCACTGTGCTTTTGTATCCTGTATACACCCATCACTTCATCCCCGTTCCTGCCCGCTGTCTCCCTGATCGGCTGAGTTCGTGCAGACGCCACCGGATGACGTCACTAGACGCGCGCCTGAATTAGACGTCACACGCCGACACACGCCGTGAGACACAGAGGAAAAGCCTATCTTGCTGTTTCAACAGCCGTGCAGTAGAGGATTCCCATCGGGCTGCTGGAATTGGATGCCGCGAGCCTGCCCCGCTGAACCAACAGCTGTGAAGCAGACGAATTCCACCGGACTGCTGCAGTTGGATGCCGGGTCAATAACACACACCACGGCCGCCTTGATCCATCAGAGGAGAGGGGAAGGAGATTCTACCCACGTGAAGACAACCCATTCCACTCGTGGCTGATTGGTAACATGTCCATATACATGTACTGCCAGTAATTATTCAATCTGATGTACGTGCAATACTCACCTGTTATAATAATATAATTTTATATTCATACTACACTATGAGGTCTTTTGCGCTGTTTCTTTTGTATTTGTTCTTCTAGTTGGTATGTGGAGCCATTCCACGAATACAGCTGCACACCTTCACCAAGTAACAGGTTTATATATTTAATTAATCACTTAATCACTGTAAGATAACACCACTTTGTTCACAATTATTAGAGCGCAGTTCACTTTCTGTTTGTTTTCATCACTTTATGCTCACTACTGCTGCACTGTGATTGTTGTACATTGTTTATTTAGTTATTGCATTAATCATGGCATGGACACTATCAAGTTGTAGGGAAAAAAGGACTGCCCTTTTTGATGCCATGTTTAAAGATGAATCCAGTGTCTTTGAGGCGGATTCTGACGAGGTCACCATTGAAGTTCATTTTAAACAATTAGAGAACTTATTGCTGACTGAGAGCAGACAATGGTTGGATCGAAATACGATTCAAAGATACCTGGATTGTGGCAGGGTGCCACGTGGATTACGTTTCTCTAAAAATCCTACATTTGGAAGAGATAACGTCCACTTCATGAAAGAATGGGATAGAATACAGGAAGAATGTTCTAGAGAGTTAATGAGATTGATTATCTATGAACGTAGCAAAAGCATTGCTGAACTAGAAAAAGATATTGGTAGAAAGATTTTAATTTTGGAACCCCTTGTATTACATCAAGATTGTTCCAAATTAGAATGCGAACTCAAAATGACTTTAGAGTCAACTACGGAGGAAATAATGTTAAACAAACAAAAGAAATTCTATCGTGACAAACACGACTATGATAACGGAAGACAAAAAGATTGGGCAAAATTTGAGAGAGAAAAAGGTATACCTAGTAACGGTCAAATTCCCCCTAAAGAACAACACCATAAAAATGAACAAAAACAGAAAACTGATAATTATCAGACTGAGGGAGGAAATTATAGTAATAAAAACAAGAGAGATCACCAACATACTCTTAAATATCATCCTAGGAGTAACTATGGTAAACAAAATCAAAATAAAAGGAGATTTAGTTCTAATAAAAGAAGAGATAGTTCTAAGAACTATCAAGAAAGGAAGAGAGATAATTCTAATACTAGATATGAACCGAAAGAGACACAATATAGAGATACCTACTACAAAGAACACCATAGAGACCAATACAAAAGGGCTACAACACCCCCAAGAATAGACTCTGGCCGCCAATCCCCTTCACGTTCCCTTTTTCTGGAGGCACTCAAGTCTCGGTACTTGGGTCCAACGGAAGGGGGGAAACTAGACAAGAAAAAACAGAGTCCAAAGCCAATACGCACTCAAAAAAGGCACCACTCACCCGAAGAGGGACTAGGGGAGGCTGGAAATCCCAAACAAAGAAGAGAATCGAGATAGACCCTAACATAAATAAATCAAAAGGCATATTCAACCTATCCTCTGTTGCCTTGACTTCTCATCAGGAGCAAGTTCTTAATAAAGGCCTTAAATTCTCTCAGTCAAGTGGACCCAATGGTTTCCAACTGTTCACTGACTTGCACAAATTCACTAGGAATTTGACCTTAAAAAGGCACTTTATGAGGAACAAATTAGGTATTGATCAGCCTAATATAGAGATTGATCAGATATGCGTTAGGGAGAACCAAGTTGATACATTATGCCAACATACCGATTTTAAACCACAATCTAGATTTTATCCTGCACACAGCAAAGGCAGTTTTATAGATTCGTTTTTTAATGTTGTTAACAATGAATTTACTCAAATGGTTAAAGACTTTAAATTCACAGACATAAAACATAATTTGACGTTCAAAGAACATCAAGCAGTTAAAGAATTACAAGATAATAAGAGTCTGATCATAAAACAAGCAGACAAAGGTGGGGGAATTGTCCTCCAAAATAGAAATGACTACGAAATGGAGGCATTCCGTATACTTGATGATCCCGTTTATTACGGTAAACTTTCACACAATCCTACTAATGATTTCCTATTGGAGTTAAAAACTCTTCTTGATGAAGCTGTAGAGTCCACAGTACTAACTAAATCAGAATACTGTTTTCTTTATGTTGAGTTTCCACGAATTCCAGTTTACTACCACCTGCCAAAAATACATAAAAATTTGAAAATTCCACCTGGCAGACCTATTATTTCTGGCATTAATTCCCTAACGGCAAATCTATCTCAGTATGTAGATTATTTTTTACAAAAATATGTAAAGGTTTTGCCCTCCTATGTAAAAGATACTACTGCCGTTCTGAACTCATTAAAAACAAAAATTTGGAAGGAGGAATACAGATGGGCAACCTTTGATGTACAGTCACTGTACACCTGTATTCCTCACAATAGAGGTATTAATGCTATTAGAGAAATAATATCCAAAGATGTAGAATTACATCCCCTTAACTGCGAATTTATCATAGACGCCATTCAGTATATCTTGTCACACAACTATTTTCTCTTTATGAATCAATATTACATCCAGTTGTGTGGCACAGCTATGGGGACACGCTTTGCCCCTAGCTACGCCAACATTTACATGGGAGTATGGGAAGATCTCCACATCTGGAATAACAATCCATTTGCAAACCATGTAATTAGTTGGCAGAGATATATTGATGACGTGCTATGTATATGGGAGGGTGATGAGACTACCTTAGAGCAGTTCAAAATCTATTTGAACACTAATGAATTTAACCTAAAGTTCACCGCGGAAACCCATAAAAATGAAATTAACTTTTTAGATCTTAGTCTAGAATCCAAAACTGGTTTATGTATTAATACCAAAACTTTTTTTAAAAAGGTGGACACGAACAGTTTCATATTATCATCCAGTAACCACAAAAGGTCCTGGATTGATAATATACCTGTAAGTCAATTTATGCGAATCAAACGCAACTGTAGTCAACAAATTGACTTTGAACATCAATCAATTGTTCTATTTGACAAATTCATAGAACGTGGTTACGATAGAGCTCTTTTAATAAGATCATTAGAAAAGGTCTGTAATATGGATAGGGAATCACTTCTGACACAAAAAGTGGTGAAAAAAGACTTTATTAAAAAGAAAGATGCCAACACAGAAGACAATATAATAACAATTCCCTTCATTACAGAATACAATTCGACAAGTATAACGATTCAGAATATAATAAAGAAAAATTGGAATATTCTGTGCAATGACCCCATTCTTGGATCTTGTCTTCCCCCACAACCTACCTTCATTTACCGCAAGGCCAAAAGTTTAAAGCACTATTTGGCACCAAGTGACATAGGATTGTCTAATACCTCCACATCTGAGGGTTTATGGTTACCAAAGAAACCAAGCGGAAACTATAGTTGTGGTAAATGTAAGGCTTGTAAACTGCTAAATTCAGAACGAAAACATTTTTCCTCAAAAACTACAAAAGAAAACTTTGTGGTCAAAGACTGTATATCATGCAAATCCACTTATGTAGTATACCTTCTCCAATGTCCCTGCGGATACCAATACGTTGGTCGAACTAAACGCTATCTTAGAGTGAGAATCCTGGAGCATGCTAGGAATATAAAACTAGGATTAGACAACCATAGTGTCTCCAGACACTTTAAGCTAAAACACAACAGTGATGAGAGCAGTCTTCGATTCATTGGTATTCAAACTGTCCCTGCAGGTCGACGGGGGGGAGATAGAGTTAAAATGCTCTCTAGACAAGAAAGTGTTTGGATATATAAATTACAAACACTTTCCCCGTTGGGTTTGAATGAGGAAATAGACGTCTGGTCTTTATACTAATACCGTACAACATATCCGTGTGGCTGAACGAATCTTTGTATTTATAATTTTAGGCACTATACATCCACATGGTCTCCATAACACTTCTAAATGTATCTCTATTGGGATCTAGTCTATGCAAACTATCCTCCCTTTAATCTTACTTCCGCTAGCATAGGAATGTATTTAACATTATACATTTTATGTTGTATTAATCTTTGTTTCTTTTATCTTTTAGCATATGGAATATTGTGTTTAAATAAAGTTTTTTAACCCGTTTCCCATGTTTAGAGGGCTTATCCCTTTAATTTTCCCTCCACTTGATGAGAGGCTGGACTCAAAATAAACAGCCAATCACAAGACAGGGACTGGTATAAGAAGCGCACCTCTAGACACCTCCGATATCCCTGAAGAAGTACTCTAATAGTACGAAACGCGTTGGATAAGAGGGCGCTTCTCTGGACTACCCACTGTGCTTTTGTATCCTGTATACACCCATCACTTCATCCCCGTTCCTGCCCGCTGTCTCCCTGATCGGCTGAGTTCGTGCAGACGCCACCGGATGACGTCACTAGACGCGCGCCTGAATTAGACGTCACACGCCGTGAGACACAGAGGAAAAGCCTATCTTGCTGTTTCAACAGCCGTGCAGTAGAGGATTCCCATCGGGCTGCTGGAATTGGATGCCGCGAGCCTGCCCCGCTGAACCAACAGCTGTGAAGCAGACGAATTCCACCGGACTGCTGCAGTTGGATGCCGGGTCAATAACACACACCACGGCCGCCTTGATCCATCAGAGGAGAGGGGAAGGAGATTCTACCCACGTGAAGACAACCCATTCCACTCGTGGCTGATTGGTAACATGTCCATATACATGTACTGCCAGTAATTATTCAATCTGATGTACGTGCAATACTCACCTGTTATAATAATATAATTTTATATTCATACTACACTATGAGGTCTTTTGCGCTGTTTCTTTTGTATTTGTTCTTCTAGTTGGTATGTGGAGCCATTCCACGAATACAGCTGCACACCTTCACCAAGTAACAGGTTTATATATTTAATTAATCACTTAATCACTGTAAGATAACACCACTTTGTTCACAATTATTAGAGCGCAGTTCACTTTCTGTTTGTTTTCATCACTTTATGCTCACTACTGCTGCACTGTGATTGTTGTACATTGTTTATTTAGTTATTGCATTAATCATGGCATGGACACTATCAAGTTGTAGGGAAAAAAGGACTGCCCTTTTTGATGCCATGTTTAAAGATGAATCCAGTGTCTTTGAGGCGGATTCTGACGAGGTCACCATTGAAGTTCATTTTAAACAATTAGAGAACTTATTGCTGACTGAGAGCAGACAATGGTTGGATCGAAATACGATTCAAAGATACCTGGATTGTGGCAGGGTGCCACGTGGATTACGTTTCTCTAAAAATCCTACATTTGGAAGAGATAACGTCCACTTCATGAAAGAATGGGATAGAATACAGGAAGAATGTTCTAGAGAGTTAATGAGATTGATTATCTATGAACGTAGCAAAAGCATTGCTGAACTAGAAAAAGATATTGGTAGAAAGATTTTAATTTTGGAACCCCTTGTATTACATCAAGATTGTTCCAAATTAGAATGCGAACTCAAAATGACTTTAGAGTCAACTACGGAGGAAATAATGTTAAACAAACAAAAGAAATTCTATCGTGACAAACACGACTATGATAACGGAAGACAAAAAGATTGGGCAAAATTTGAGAGAGAAAAAGGTATACCTAGTAACGGTCAAATTCCCCCTAAAGAACAACACCATAAAAATGAACAAAAACAGAAAACTGATAATTATCAGACTGAGGGAGGAAATTATAGTAATAAAAACAAGAGAGATCACCAACATACTCTTAAATATCATCCTAGGAGTAACTATGGTAAACAAAATCAAAATAAAAGGAGATTTAGTTCTAATAAAAGAAGAGATAGTTCTAAGAACTATCAAGAAAGGAAGAGAGATAATTCTAATACTAGATATGAACCGAAAGAGACACAATATAGAGATACCTACTACAAAGAACACCATAGAGACCAATACAAAAGGGCTACAACACCCCCAAGAATAGACTCTGGCCGCCAATCCCCTTCACGTTCCCTTTTTCTGGAGGCACTCAAGTCTCGGTACTTGGGTCCAACGGAAGGGGGGAAACTAGACAAGAAAAAACAGAGTCCAAAGCCAATACGCACTCAAAAAAGGCACCACTCACCCGAAGAGGGACTAGGGGAGGCTGGAAATCCCAAACAAAGAAGAGAATCGAGATAGACCCTAACATAAATAAATCAAAAGGCATATTCAACCTATCCTCTGTTGCCTTGACTTCTCATCAGGAGCAAGTTCTTAATAAAGGCCTTAAATTCTCTCAGTCAAGTGGACCCAATGGTTTCCAACTGTTCACTGACTTGCACAAATTCACTAGGAATTTGACCTTAAAAAGGCACTTTATGAGGAACAAATTAGGTATTGATCAGCCTAATATAGAGATTGATCAGATATGCGTTAGGGAGAACCAAGTTGATACATTATGCCAACATACCGATTTTAAACCACAATCTAGATTTTATCCTGCACACAGCAAAGGCAGTTTTATAGATTCGTTTTTTAATGTTGTTAACAATGAATTTACTCAAATGGTTAAAGACTTTAAATTCACAGACATAAAACATAATTTGACGTTCAAAGAACATCAAGCAGTTAAAGAATTACAAGATAATAAGAGTCTGATCATAAAACAAGCAGACAAAGGTGGGGGAATTGTCCTCCAAAATAGAAATGACTACGAAATGGAGGCATTCCGTATACTTGATGATCCCGTTTATTACGGTAAACTTTCACACAATCCTACTAATGATTTCCTATTGGAGTTAAAAACTCTTCTTGATGAAGCTGTAGAGTCCACAGTACTAACTAAATCAGAATACTGTTTTCTTTATGTTGAGTTTCCACGAATTCCAGTTTACTACCACCTGCCAAAAATACATAAAAATTTGAAAATTCCACCTGGCAGACCTATTATTTCTGGCATTAATTCCCTAACGGCAAATCTATCTCAGTATGTAGATTATTTTTTACAAAAATATGTAAAGGTTTTGCCCTCCTATGTAAAAGATACTACTGCCGTTCTGAACTCATTAAAAACAAAAATTTGGAAGGAGGAATACAGATGGGCAACCTTTGATGTACAGTCACTGTACACCTGTATTCCTCACAATAGAGGTATTAATGCTATTAGAGAAATAATATCCAAAGATGTAGAATTACATCCCCTTAACTGCGAATTTATCATAGACGCCATTCAGTATATCTTGTCACACAACTATTTTCTCTTTATGAATCAATATTACATCCAGTTGTGTGGCACAGCTATGGGGACACGCTTTGCCCCTAGCTACGCCAACATTTACATGGGAGTATGGGAAGATCTCCACATCTGGAATAACAATCCATTTGCAAACCATGTAATTAGTTGGCAGAGATATATTGATGACGTGCTATGTATATGGGAGGGTGATGAGACTACCTTAGAGCAGTTCAAAATCTATTTGAACACTAATGAATTTAACCTAAAGTTCACCGCGGAAACCCATAAAAATGAAATTAACTTTTTAGATCTTAGTCTAGAATCCAAAACTGGTTTATGTATTAATACCAAAACTTTTTTTAAAAAGGTGGACACGAACAGTTTCATATTATCATCCAGTAACTACAAAAGGTCCTGGATTGATAATATACCTGTAAGTCAATTTATGCGAATCAAACGCAACTGTAGTCAACAAATTGACTTTGAACATCAATCAATTGTTCTATTTGACAAATTCATAGAACGTGGTTACGATAGAGCTCTTTTAATAAGATCATTAGAAAAGGTCTGTAATATGGATAGGGAATCACTTCTGACACAAAAAGTGGTGAAAAAAGACTTTATTAAAAAGAAAGATGCCAACACAGAAGACAATATAATAACAATTCCCTTCATTACAGAATACAATTCGACAAGTATAACGATTCAGAATATAATAAAGAAAAATTGGAATATTCTGTGCAATGACCCCATTCTTGGATCTTGTCTTCCCCCACAACCTACCTTCATTTACCGCAAGGCCAAAAGTTTAAAGCACTATTTGGCACCAAGTGACATAGGATTGTCTAATACCTCCACATCTGAGGGTTTATGGTTACCAAAGAAACCAAGCGGAAACTATAGTTGTGGTAAATGTAAGGCTTGTAAACTGCTAAATTCAGAACGAAAACATTTTTCCTCAAAAACTACAAAAGAAAACTTTGTGGTCAAAGACTGTATATCATGCAAATCCACTTATGTAGTATACCTTCTCCAATGTCCCTGCGGATACCAATACGTTGGTCGAACTAAACGCTATCTTAGAGTGAGAATCCTGGAGCATGCTAGGAATATAAAACTAGGATTAGACAACCATAGTGTCTCCAGACACTTTAAGCTAAAACACAACAGTGATGAGAGCAGTCTTCGATTCATTGGTATTCAAACTGTCCCTGCAGGTCGACGGGGGGGAGATAGAGTTAAAATGCTCTCTAGACAAGAAAGTGTTTGGATATATAAATTACAAACACTTTCCCCGTTGGGTTTGAATGAGGAAATAGACGTCTGGTCTTTATACTAATACCGTACAACATATCCGTGTGGCTGAACGAATCTTTGTATTTATAATTTTAGGCACTATACATCCACATGGTCTCCATAACACTTCTAAATGTATCTCTATTGGGATCTAGTCTATGCAAACTATCCTCCCTTTAATCTTACTTCCGCTAGCATAGGAATGTATTTAACATTATACATTTTATGTTGTATTAATCTTTGTTTCTTTTATCTTTTAGCATATGGAATATTGTGTTTAAATAAAGTTTTTTAACCCGTTTCCCATGTTTAGAGGGCTTATCCCTTTAATTTTCCCTCCACTTGATGAGAGGCTGGACTCAAAATAAACAGCCAATCACAAGACAGGGACTGGTATAAGAAGCGCACCTCTAGACACCTCCGATATCCCTGAAGAAGTACTCTAATAGTACGAAACGCGTTGGATAAGAGGGCGCTTCTCTGGACTACCCACTGTGCTTTTGTATCCTGTATACACCCATCACTTCATCCCCGTTCCTGCCCGCTGTCTCCCTGATCGGCTGAGTTCGTGCAGACGCCACCGGATGACGTCACTAGACGCGCGCCTGAATTAGACGTCACACGCCGACACACGCCGTGAGACACAGAGGAAAAGCCTATCTTGCTGTTTCAACAGCCGTGCAGTAGAGGATTCCCATCGGGCTGCTGGAATTGGATGCCGCGAGCCTGCCCCGCTGAACCAACAGCTGTGAAGCAGACGAATTCCACCGGACTGCTGCAGTTGGATGCCGGGTCAATAACACACACCACGGCCGCCTTGATCCATCAGAGGAGAGGGGAAGGAGATTCTACCCACGTGAAGACAACCCATTCCACTCGTGGCTGATTGGTAACATGTCCATATACATGTACTGCCAGTAATTATGCAATCTGATGTACGTGCAATACTCACCTGTTATAATAATATAATTTTATATTCATACTACACTATGAGGTCTTTTGCGCTGTTTCTTTTGTATTTGTTCTTCTAGTTGGTATGTGGAGCCATTCCACGAATACAGCTGCACACCTTCACCAAGTAACAGGTTTATATATTTAATTAATCACTTAATCACTGTAAGATAACACCACTTTGTTCACAATTATTAGAGCGCAGTTAACTTTCTGTTTGTTTTCGAAAACTTCATAGACATTATTATGAACTTGTGAGTAGAGCTCTACTTTGTATCTCTGTCTTTCAAGAGACCTGCACTTTGAATAAATGGGATATCATATGAAATGAACGGGAATAAGGGATGGGTTACATTGCATTTACTGTAGATGAAGGGTGCTGGGGGAGATGATGGTGTGGGGTGCTGGGGGTGATGATGGTGAAGGGTTGTCACGGTGAGATTATGGCAGGCTGTATAGTCACACATAAATATATATAACAGTTGATATATATTTATCACTGGGTCTGAACTGGGACGAGACTTAGATATGATAAAATATAATTTATTCCTTGATAAAGGTGAACACACAATAATGTACAAATAACAGGCAAAATATAGACACACGTAAAATGGAAATGACGAAGCAGTCACATCTGGACTGGCAGTTCATACAGCACTCTTCATAGTCATCAAGACACCAAAGACATGAAAAGCCCTCTGGCAGGAAGACAGTGCATAGCGTTTCTCTCAGCAATCAAGATGGTATAGAACAGACTGAACGCTTGAAGAACTTGAAGAACATGAACAACACTGGATAAGGGCTTGACCACAGATTATATACCTTTTGTGGCCCTATCCTTAACCTTAAGTACAGGTGATTGGTTTTCAATTACCTCCAGCCACTCACTAGCCTGGGAACACATTTTAATCCATGACCCCCTGCTTGTTGGGACATGCGCAGTAGAGCTCTGGGGTCTCATTTCTGAAGCCCCACATTTGCATCAGGAATGCCAGCCAGTCTATCCATTTGGAGTTCTGGCAGGAAAACCTTTGTTGAAAGGTGTGAAATGGGACACTTAAAGACTGCTCTGGTTTGAGCCTCCTCCGCCCTTAGGTAAACAGGGAGGGTGACAAAACCCTTTGAACAATACTTAAGTCCTAGACATTGGGTCGCCTCTAGGGCCATCTGCTATCCTGGTATACAAAAGAATTTCCTCTGGGTTTTACCCATACCTTGAAACACAGTATTAAACATAAAACATAAACGTATTAAAATATCCGGTTCCGCTGGGTCCAGCAGGTCCAAACTTCCCAGTTCTCAATGTCGGAACTGGGACACCATATGGTCCAAAAAGAGACGTGCTACGACCTTCAGAACCGGAGTTACACAAATGCACCTTAAATCATTTTTCATTTTAATACAAAAATCTCCGCTAAAAAGAAATCTCAGCTTTTCACTAAATCCCCATTGAAAACAACGGGCTCCGCCGCCCTGGGTTTCAATGGAGCAACTCCGCCGTTGTAGTCAATGGGGTTTCCTGCCATAGACTTTCAATGGGGAACCGCCGCCATTGAAGTCTATGAGAAAATCCACAAATCTTTACATTCGTCCATACTCCGTCTGGTTGGTCTGAGGGGGCTGGAAATGGGCATGCATTAAAGCCGGAACCTTGGCTACATGTCACCCAAATCCCATCCCTCTGGGCATTCCAGAACCGGAGATATGGACTTACACATTTCAACATTTTACACAGTCATTTTTTTCACCATGCGGCTTTTCCCCCATTAGAATGGTAATGGTAAAAGTCCCGAACTTTCAAGGGGGTCCATACTCCGTCGGGTTCGTCCAAGAGGGTCAAGGATGGTTCTGCAGTGATGCCGGAGCAGTGACTACAGATACCCCAAACCTTGATCCTCTGGTCCCTCCGGAACCGGAGATATGGATTCCTAAATTACAGCATTTCACACTTAGTCATTTTTCGGAGCTATTTCTGCCGCCGCCATTGAAGCCTATGGCGCGACCCGCTCTTCTCGGTTCGACCCTTATTGGGGGTCCAGGATTCGGGGACCCGGTTGTGGTCGAGTGGAGGGAAGCCTAGGAACTAGGGGCAAAAATAATTTTATTTCTAGGTGCTCTAGAACTGTTTATTCCCACGCCAATTAACGTTGAACTTGACTCAAGTGATTTTAACTCTTTTAAAGGACATTGTATCCGCTTTGTAATTTGCGGTCTGGACGGCAGCCAACTCGTTCTTCGAAAGGTACCTCGAGGAATCTCCATTGAAGTCAATGGGCCCATTGACTTTCAATGGGACACCGCCGCTCTCCCTCTCGGACGCCACCTGCTGGTCTTTACAGGAAACAGGACTAAACAGCACAATTCTCTATTGAAATGCATTAAGCCCTAATGGCAGCCAATGGGGACCTGCAAAATGGTGCCTGAAAAGGCGGGAAAGTTACACAAAGGGCTATAATCACTATACCACTATTAACCCTTGTGCTCCCGGATGGATCCCAGTGTGTGTGTGATGCAGACACTGATTAACAATAAAACATGGGGGAACAGGGAATATACATTTTCAGGTTATGACAAGTGTTAAATCACACGTCTGGGCCTCAGCCCAGTTAACCCCTTCTCTCCCTGGTGAGGTTAGAGGGTGGCCAATTGGGGTGTAACCCCTTTAATCCCAGGCCAAATCCTCTCCATCGTCACACCTCCCCTGCTCAATGGGTGCCTGGTGCCCCAGCCGCCTCCCCCAGGCACTGGGGTACCACTGGTGCCCTTGAAGCACTCAACAAGTCCTGAGGGGTTGGCCTGGCAAAATTGTCCTCCGGCATTGTCCAGTACATTGTCCTGGCCACAGTGGATTGTAAAGTCCAGATCTTGTGGAGCAGGGCTCCACCTTGGCTGCCGGGCATTCTCCTTTGCCTCCCTCTGCCCCCCACACCGTGCCTTGAGAACCAAGTCCATGGTAAAGGGGCCCCGGTGCAGTCCAGGCTGCACACTGCCCAGAGACTGGCATGTCTCTGCATCTGCAGGAGACCAGCTATCCAGCACAGACCGTCGCTTTCCTGTCAACCAAGTCTGGGAAAGGGCTATGTCACTATTCTGTAGGGACCCTACCTGCCCTGGCTCTGTGCCAACCTGTAGCTGCTCTGCTATACTCCTGACTCTCCTCCCTGGCTGCCTATCTACCCACAGCCCCTCCTTTGGGAACTCTGGGGAATCTGTCAGGGGGGTCACTCCTGGCCAGTCAGAACAAGGGACCTTCTGCCTACCTAGCCCATCCCTAGCTTCTGCCAGCTCCCTGACACCCCACTGACTTCCTACCTCTCCCTGCTTCCCAGTGTCTCCCTGCCTAGCCTCCCCTAGGCCCAGCACCTCAGCCCCTGCTGATGACTCCTGCTGCTTACCTCCCTGCAGCCCACCTGCACTCCTCTCCTCCCTGGGCAATCCTAACCCAGACCCTGGAACTACCTGAGTGCACCTACCTCCCTGACCTTGTCTCCCCCTTACCAGGGAGGAGCTCTGGGGCATCTCTCCAGATGCAACCGCCTTAGCTCTTGGCTGGCAGGTATCTCTGGGGTGGCACAAACTGGCCACTGCCCATGATACCCCCAGCCCATAGCTAGGCTGCAACAGGGGGTTGCTGATCTGAGACACCCCCTGAGGCTCTGCCAGGGTAATGGGAAATTCTAGCTGCAATACCTGCTGCTTTCCATCCCCGGCTACCACTAGCCCTTTTTCTCCCACTGAGAACTGATGCTGGCTACCTACCTGCAGCCTCCCCTCACTCTCCCTAGCTAATCCTAACCTGGATCCTAGGGACACCTGAGTGAGGCCATCTCCCTGACACTTTCTCCCCATTACCGGAGATGAGCTCAGGGTTGCTGGTGCAGATGCACCCACCTTAGCTTCTGGCTGGCAGGTAATCTGGGGGTGGTCTAACTTTGCCACAACCCCTGGTACCTCCAGCCCATAGCAAGGTTGCAACAGTGGGGCTCTTAACTGAGAGTCCCCTTGCTGCTCCGCCGGGGTAATGGGGAAATCTGGCTGGCTCACTTGCTGCCTTCCCTCCCTGGTTCCCACTGGCCCACCCAACCCTCTCCCAGGCAATCCTACCCTAGAGCTGGGTGCTAACGGGGCTAGCCCCTCTCCCTGAAGCTGTGCCCCCATTACCGGAGATGAGCTCAGGGTTGCTGGTGCAAATGCACCCACCTTAGCTTCTGGCCGGCAGGTAATCTGGGGTGGTCTAACTTTGCCACTGCCCCTGAAATCTGGGGGTGGTCTAACTTTGCCACAACCCCTTTTACCTCCGGCCCATAGCCAGGCTGCAACAGTGGGGCTCTTAACCGAGAGTCCCCTTGCTGCTCCGCCAGGGTAATGGGAAATTCTGACTGCCCTATAAGCTGCCCTTCCTTCCCCTCCCCTGGTGCCCCTATCTCCTGTCACCCCCCAGTCACCCCTAGAGTGAAACAACAGGGTACAGTCATAGGGAAAAATAAGTCAGGGTCAGTCTGCGACTTGGTCTGGCTTACCTCGCTGGTCCCCGCAGAGACCACCGCCTTCGTTGGTCCCAAATGCAGGGGGACTGGATTGGCCGCCGCCGGCAACATCTGGGCCGGTAAGCAACGGGTCACCGCCGCAGCAGCGCCCGGGGTTGGCACAGGGGAAACGATGCAGGACCGGGGTCCCAGGTCTTTGTGGAGAAACACAGCTCCATGCAAACCAGGTAACAAAACCCCCTCCCGCAATCCCTGTCCCTCCCCCACTCAGAAAGGGCTCCGGCACTTTGCCGGAATCGCAGCTCTTCTGCCGCCGCCATGGGCGAGCCCCGGGTAGCTGCCGCAGCAGTACCCCGCGGTGATGCAGGGTCGCCGGCGTGGTTTGTGGGGCTCCGGTCATCGCTGGGAATCGCCGACTCCGCCAAACAATGTGAAACACTCACCTCCCGCACACTCCAACCCTCCCCCCAAATAAAATTGCCGCCGGCAGGATGCCGTAGTGGCGGCTTCTTCTCCGCCGCCGCCGGTTCTCCGCCGGGATCAGGTGGATGGCCGCTGTTCTCCGCCGCTGTTGCTGATGCAGCCCGTCCAGGTTCTCCAGAAGACGTCCCGAGGAGGGTTGTCGCCCTGGCTGGGCGGGAGCCATCAGAGGATGCCGCTAACTGGGTCATCTTTTCCGCAGCTCGTGAGCGCTAGCCCTGAGGGGCTTCTTTGCCCGACCGTGCACGGTCAGGGCACTGGGCATTATTGTGGCCCATTTGTTGGCAGTGCCGAAGCGGCTGCCGGTGCTTCTCCGCCACCGGTGGACTAACCCCGGCAAGGGGCAACGGAGTCCAGAGCGGAGTTGCTTGAGCGCCGGGCTCTGGGAGGGGATAAGCGGGTCGGTGTGGTACTGACGCCAGGAACTGGGTCCACTTCGCCGGGAACCACGTCTTGCCCAACGCACACACCAGTGCTAGCTCTTTCAGGGAAAATGGACGGGCCACTGCAACGGCCGTTACCTCTCCTGGTGCAAGACTGCTGTGGTCTCCGAGACCACCCGCTCCCTCCACAAGTCTCTGCCGTCCCGGAGCTGGGTCCATTCCCTGCTCTCCGGGCGGTTTGATGGTTACAGCGGCTGCAGCTGTGGATCTTTGCTCAGCCTGCCGGGTATCATGCTCACCGATTGCTGTCTCTCTCTCAGCCTTGCTGGCTGCTGGTCCCCGCGCCGACTTGATGCACTCCTCCGGTCTTGGTGCCCGGCTCCAGTCAGACGGATGGCCGGCACTTGGGTTCTGGAGGCAATGCTTCTCACAAGTAGGGGAACAGTGAGGAGGTGCCATATCTTGTGTTATATGTTGTACACTGTGTGTTCAATATCTTTGGTCCCAGGAACTCGCAATTACCATCGAGTTCCCACTATATTACAGTATCCCGCAGAACACTAGTAATACAGGTCCAGTTCAATCCCGACGCTGCCACCAGTTATTATACAAGCCTGTCACGGTGAGATTATGGCAAGCTGTATAGTCACACATAAATATATATAACAGTTGATATATATTTATCACTGGGTCTGAACTGGGACGAGACTTAGATATGATAAAATATAATTTATTCCTTGATAAAGGTGAACACACAATAATGTACAAATAACAGGCAAAATATAGACACACGTAAAATGGAAATGACGAAGCAGTCACATCTGGACTGGCAGTTCATACAGCACTCTTCATAGTCATCAAGACACCAAAGACATGAAAGGCCCTCTGGCAGGAAGACAGTGCATAGCGTTTCTCTCAGCAATCAAGATGGTATAGAACAGACTGAACGCTTGAAGAACTTGAAGAACATGAACAACACTGGATACGGGCTTGACCACAGATTATATACCTTTTGTGGCCCTATCCTTAACCTTAAGTACAGGTGATTGGTTTTCAATTACCTCCAGCCACTCACTAGCCTGGGAACACATTTTAATCCATGCCCCCCTGCTTGTTGGGACATGCGCAGTAGAGCTCTGGGGTCTCATTTCTGAAGCCCCACATTTGCATCAGGAATGCCAGCCAGTCTATCCATTTGGAGTTCTGGCAGGAAAACCTTTGTTGAAAGGTGTGAAATGGGACACTTAAAGACTGCTCTGGTTTGAGCCTCCTCCGCCCTTAGGTAAACAGGGAGGGTGACAAAACCCTTTGAACAATACTTAAGTCCTAGACATTGGGTCGCCTCTAGGGCCATCTGCTATCCTGGTATACAAAAGAATTTCCTCTGGGTTTTACCCATACCTTGAAACACAGTATTAAACATAAAACATAAACGTATTAAAATATCCGGTTCCGCTGGGTCCAGCAGGTCCAAACTTCCCAGTTCTCAATGTCGGAACTGGGACACCATATGGTCCAAAAAGAGACGTGCTACGACCTTCAGAACCGGAGTTACACAAATGCACCTTAAATCATTTTTCATTTTAATACAAAAATCTCCGCTAAAAAGAAATCTCAGCTTTTCACTAAATCCCCATTGAAAACAACGGGCTCCGCCGCCCTGGGTTTCAATGGAGCAACTCCGCCGTTGTAGTCAATGGGGTTTCCTGCCATAGACTTTCAATGGGGAACCGCCGCCATTGAAGTCTATGAGAAAATCCACAAATCTTTACATTCGCCCATACTCCGTCTGGTTGGTCTGAGGGGGCTGGAAATGGGCATGCATTAAAGCCGGAACCTTGGCTACATGTCACCCAAATCCCATCCCTCTGGGCATTCCAGAACCGGAGATATGGACTTACACATTTCAACATTTTACACTTAGTCATTTTTTTCACCTTGCGGCTTTTCCCCCATTAGAATCAATGGTAAAAGTCCCGAACTTTCAAGGGGGTCCATACTCCATCGGGTTCGTCCAAGAGGGTCAAGGATGGTTCTGCAGTGATGCCGGAGCAGTGACTACAGATACCCCAAACCTTGATCCTCTGGTCCCTCCGGAACAGGAGATATGGATTCCTAAATTACAGCATTTCACACTTAGTCATTTTTCGGAGCTGTTTCTGCCGCCGCCATTGAAGCCTATGGCGCGACCCGCTCTTCTCGGTTCGACCCTTATCGGGGGTCCAGGATTCGGGGACCCGATTGTGGTCGAGTGGAGGGAAGCCTAGGAACTAGGGGCAAAAATAATTTTATTTCTAGGTGCTCTAGAACTGTTTATTCCCACGCCAATTAACGTTGAACTTGACTCAAGTGATTTTAACTCTTTTAAAAGGACATTGTATCCACTTTGCGGTTTAAGGTCTGGACGGCAGCCAACTCGTTCTTCGAAAGGTACCTCGAGTAATATCCATTGAAGTCAATGGGCCCATTGACTTTCACTGGGAAACCGCCGCTCTCCCTCTCGGACGCCACCTGCTGGTCTTTACAGGAAACAGGACTAAACAGCACAATTCTCTATTGAAATGCATTGAGCCCTAATGGCGGCTAATGGGGACCTGCAAAATGGTGCCTGAAAAGGCGGGAAAGTTACACAAAGGGCTATAATCACTATACCACTATTAACCCTTGTGCTCCCGGATGGATCCCAGTGTGTGTGTGATGCAGACACTGATTAACAATAAAACATGGGGGAACAGGGAATATACATTTTCAGGTTATGACAAGGGTTAAATCACACGTCTGGGCCTCAGCCCAGTTAACCCCTTGTCTCCCTGGTGAGGTTAGAGGGTGGCCAATTGGGGTGTAACCCCTTTAATCCCAGGCCAAATCCTCTCCATCGTCACAAGTGTGCTGGGGGAGATGATGGTGAAGGGTGCTGAGGGAGATCATGGTGAAGGGTGCTGGGGGAGATGATGATGAGGGGTGCTGGGTGGAGATATGATGTTTTGTGCATTTTTTGTATATCTGCGGTCTCACCAAATAAACTCTATTTTATTCAACAATGTTGTCCTGCCCCGTGGTTTGTTCCAAGAAGGTATAAAGGTGTTAAAAGTGCTGGTCTTCCGTGACAGGCTTTTAATAAAAGAAATGTATAATTTTTAATAATAAATGCTCTTTTACCCGTGCGGCCCGAATCTGTTTTCCGTGGAGCATTTCGGCCCTTCTCACTTTACAGGTTGTGCAGGCCTGGTAGATTAAAGACACACTTGCACACTAGCGCCTCCTATCATTACTGCAGAGTACTACGATTGATGCTAAAATTCAATTTTCTTTCTGTTCGCGTTTCATTAGCAGCTCAGTTCTGGTCACCGCAAAATACAAATAATCACTGGGAATTTAAACTTAGTTTTTGACGGACATGGGGCAGTAATTCTGGCTACATCTGTACTTCACACTATAACAAATATGGGAAGAGTGTCAGCACTTGGGTCAATGTGCTGCTTGGTGTGGAATATATTTGTTCCTTGAATTTGTAGGGGAGAAATGCTAGTTATTGCCACACAGCAGGTAAATTATTTAGTCCTCTGCAGAGATTTATTATGCAGAACGTTAAACCTCTCTCTTAATAAGAGCAATCAAAGCAAATATCCTAGGTGGTATTTTTTACATTTTTTTTAAATAAACCAGTTCTGTTGTATTAGATAGTACCTACTACCTTTTTTTATTTTAAACTTCGACTTTTAATGCTATTTTTAATTAGTTTTAATATACTGAGCATCCTTTGATTTCTATAGCAGGTTTAGCCCAACTCCCCAGCAGTGCGAGATCTGTGCAACACTTTCCTGTTTGTGATCATTTGTTGCCAATATTCCCAGCAGTTTCAGTTGCAAACTGTAACAATAGATCATGTTACCTTAGTAATATAAGAATACATTATAGCTGCTGAGTTACACTGACTGGAGGACTGATTTGAAACCGAAATAGAGCCATTTAGGGAACCCGGGGAAGCAGAATTTTGCTGATCGATCACGGAGAACCAATCGTTCGGCAGCTTAGGTAACTAGTTTTCAATAAATGTAATCAAAGGCTGCATCTTATTATATATTAGTGAAAGCACTGTATGCCTGTCTGCATCTTCCTGTGTCCCTAGGGGAAATCTCATTGGTCCCTTGGGCCTTCCGCCCCCGCACCTCCCATTGGCCTGAGGCGGAGTGACGACACACACACACACACACACACACACACACACACACACACACACACACACACACACACACACACACACACACACACACACACACACACACACACACACACACACACACACACACACACCTCTCTTCCCCCTCGGCCACACATACACTCTCTCTGTCCTCTCTCACCCCCATCACACTCACCTCCCTCCCCGGAGCTCCACTTACCTCCCTCCTGCTCCACTCACCTCTCTCCCGCTCCACTCACCTCCCTCCCGCTCCACTCACCTCCCTCCCGCTCCACTCCCGCTCCACTACCTCCCGCTCCACTCACCTCCCTCCCCGGCGGGGGAACACGCGGCCACCTAAGAGGTGCCCAGGAGACGCTCCACTCACCTCCCTCCCTCTCCACTCCCTCCCGCTCCACTCCACTCCACTCACCTCCCTCCCACTCCACTCCCTCCCGCTCCACTCACCTCCCGCTCCACTCACCTCCCTCGCGGACTAACTAAGATGGCGGCGCACGGAAGGAGAGGTGACGTGTGTGTGTGTCACTGTGTGTGTGTGTCACTGTGTGTGTGTGTCACTGTGTGTGTGTGTTACTGTGTGTGTGTGTGACACTGTGTGTGTGTGACACTGTGTGTATGTCACTGTGTGTGTGTGTGTGTGTGTGACACTGTGTGTCACTGTGTGTGTGTGTCACATGGGGGGGGCAGGAGCGGAGAGAGAGGGGGGAGCGGAGAAACATACAGGGGGAGTGGAGAGGAGAGACCCGGAAATTTTAACCAACCCACCCCCCTCCTGTCCAATGTCCCCCCCTCCTGTCCACTGTCCACCCCCCTCTGTCCACTGCCCCCCTCTGTCCACTGCCCCCCCCCGTCCACTGCCCCCTCCTGTCCGCTCTCCCCCCCTCCTCCCGTCCGCTCTCCCCCCCTCCTCCCGTCCGCTCTCCCCCCCTCCTCCCGTCCGCTCTCCCCCCCTCCTCCCGTCCGCTCTCCCCCCACCCTTCTCCCGTCCGCCCTCCCCCCGCCCTCCCGTCCGCTCTCCCCCCGCCCTCCCGTCCGCTCTTCCCCCGCCCTCCCCCCGCCCTCCCGTCCGCTCTTCCGTCCGCCCTCCCGTCCGCTCTCCCCCCGCCCTCCCGTCCGCTCTCCCCCCTCCCCCTCCTCCTAGCGGGAAATTTAACTCACGGGCAACGCCGGGTCTCTCAGCTAGTATATATATATAACAGAGTGTTGTGAACCGCCATGACCATTATTTATTTATTTACCGACGGTTCGCGCATGCGCAATGGCTCCACTGCTCGTTTTCATTATGTACCTTCTCCCTGCACTGCCGGACAGCTCGCGCATGCGCAGATAGGCTGTTTGGGCTACAGGCGCCCAGTACTCTATCTGAATTACGCGACAGAAGTTAATGCATACATAAACAGCTTCCCTTTACTGATACATGTGCAGGGAGTGTGTTCTACATGTTAGTGTCACTTTAGAGGTCTAGTTAACATCTGCTGGTCTGACAATAATGTGCTGATCCTGCATTGAGCATGTAAGTTAATCAATTGTATTTAATAATGTGGTGCACCTGTTTGTCATGATTTGGGAAGGTACTTATATGTGTTCTATTTCACTCTGTCTGTACATCACCTGGAGGACCGAAACGTTGGTTTTTATGTCTCACTAAATACAAAATCTTTTGACTACCTCGTGGAGTGCTGCCTTTGATATTCGGTCACACGGTATCGTATTACATATATATATATATATATATATATATATATATATATATATATATATATATATATATATATTGAATGCCTCTTTATCTACTTTTCCTCATGATGAATTAAATGTCAACTTCCAAAGATTAAATCAGTGAAACGTGCTTGTTTTGAACCCAAAAATCAGTTTGGAAAGGAGAAGTGCTATATTGTATAAGTGCAGTGAGGTACACTGACTAGACGGGGTACTTGGACCTGGTGCCATTACTATAGCCAGAAAGAGATCTGGCTCCATGACACTTTGTAAGCCGTTACCTGACTTCCAGAGAGCAGCCGGAGTCGTCCATGCTGTCCCGGGGCTGCCTGTCCCGGGGTGCTGGGGGCTGCCTGTCCCGGGGTGCTGGGGGCTGCCTGTCCCGGGGTGCTGGGGCTGCGCGGAGCCTCCCCTCAAGAGCACCCGCAGCGTTTGTTACATCAGTTGCTAGGAGACACAAACCACCAAATCCTATTGGATAAGTCGCCGAGCATTGTGATTGGTGAGTATAGGGGGCGTAACTATGTGTATGTGCAACTGCAGTTTTCCCAAACAAAACATGGCCGCTGAGGCCTCAGTAATAACGCGAGTGAAACCGTTCTCGCGCAGTGTGGAGTGGCGCATGCGCAGCCGGCCCGCCCCACGCCGCGCATGCGTGCTCTGCTTGTTTTCCCGGTCGCCATTCCGCAGTGGACAATGGACTCTTCACTCCTCAGTATCTGTGGCGGTTGTGACCATTTCAGGTTTCCAGAAACAACGAGGACCGCTTTTTAGTACCGAGGAAGCTGGGGACCCAGGGCCGCCCGGTCTGCAGGTGAGGAGCATCGGTCATTATAGTGATTACAGTGCGAGGCGCTGCCGGGAAATGCATCACTACACAGGGTAATCTGCTGCCGGGAAATGCATCGCTATACACAGGGTAATCTGCTGCCGGGAAATGCATCGCTATACAGGGTAATAAGTAAACTCGCGTACTCCAGGAGCGACTCGTCCTGTGGCGGAGGCTCCGTGCGGGTTATATCCGCACAGCGACGTGTCCCATGCACAGGCGCTATAATATGAAACCGCTGCACCGGTTTGTCACCGCTGCCTCTGCTCTTCCGGTTATTATTTGTAGCGGGGTAGTGCGCCCATAACGGGTGTGTGCTGCTCACATTGTGACTGCTGCAGAGAACAGCCTCATATTCCCTGTTTATAATCCACGAGTTTTACACCACCACCTCAGCGCTAACTTTGGTACAATGGGGGGTCCAAAATGGCAGCACTCAGTCAAAATGGAGGGCCCTGGGGTCCATTGTGTGATGGGGGGAGGGGGGGCAGCATACACAGGTTTAAAGCAGCATATACAGGTTTAAAGCAGCAAAACGTGACATCTTTGGTCACTTTACTGTTTATCATAATTTGTTGCAAATGTTCCCAGTAGTTTGAGTTCTAAACTGTAACAATAGATAATGTTACCTTAGTAATATAGGGATACATGGTAGCTGCTGAGTTACGACTGAAGCAGCCATTTAGTTAGGCACACAATCAGGATTTTGACCGATTTTATAGCAGGAGCACCAAATGATTTCCAGCTTAGGTCAGAATGTAGAATTCATTGTCACATGCTTTACATATAAAAATGGAGAAAAGGGGGGTGTTATTATTGCTGCTTTAACATTCCACATTTAAATGAATATCAACGCAAGACTATAGAAATCAAGGGATACCGGCGCCTAATATGTCCAATAAGGTGGATTCTTTGATCCAATGTAGATAGTTCAAATTTCGGAATGATCAGCAAACTGTTGGTATTCTGATGACCAGATGCAACCTCATTCGTTGGATGTGGAACATGTAATGAAATAAAAATATATTTAGTGCAACAACAGCTATTACATTACAGACAGAAACACACAGGACATACCAACACCACAAACAGGACAAGCAAACAGCAAACAGGACTAACAACTACAAAAGCAAAGCTATAAGTAAAATTAGTTTAATATAACTAGATAGATAAAAGGTTGTGGACAATAGCAGGAACAGCATCCGGTTGGGTAAAATCCGAGTAACACTCACAGGACGGCTGAAAGTTATAAGCAATGTGCATCCAATATGCTTGTAGATTCTCTCTGCCACATGAAAGGAATTAGCAATTGTGAGAAGCAGCAGAGGAGTTACGATCGCCGTCCCTTCCAATATCGCCAGAAGGTCTTGCCTGCTTGTGACGCACGTCCGGTGACGTCACTACCAGTCCCGAATTGACACGGGACGTGGAGAAGCACGCCAGATACTATCCTTTCTGGTCTGAGGAACCGAGGCATACGGGAGAGGTTACGGTGAACTGGAAGCCCTGCTAATTCCTTTCATGTGGCAGAGAGAATCTACAAGCATATTGGATGCACATCTTATACTATATTAGTGAAAGCACTGTATGTTTGCCTGCCAGCCTGCCTGCCTGCCTGGATGTCCGGTGTCCCTAGGGGAAATCTCATTGGTCCCTTGGTCCGCCCCCGCACACCTCTCATTGGCCTGAGGCGGAGTGACGGGCCAAAGGACACACAGGGACACACACACACAGGGACACACACACACAGGGACACACACTCTCCCCCGTCAGTTGGACCGCAGCTCACCTTCCACACCCCCCCCCTCCTCTCCCGGTGCCCCTCCTCTCCCGGTGCCCCTCCTCTCCCGGTGCCCCTCACTCTCCCGGTGCCCCTCACTCTCTCCCCCCTCCCCACCTCACCCAAATCCCCACGCTCAGCAACATCCCCAGCCGCACCATCACCCTCACCGTGCGCCGCGGAGGAAGCGCGGCCCTGCTGCTCAGCAGCAAACTCCAGGCTCCTCCCCCCTCACGGCGCGGCCCTCCTGCTCTCCCCCTCACGTGCGCCGCTACCGGAGAGGGGAAGCGGCGCGGGACTCCCCATCACGTGCGCCGCTACCGGAGAGGGGAAGCGTCGCGCGACTCCCCATCACGTGCGCCGCTACCGGAGAGGGGAAGCGGCGCGGGACTCCCCATCACGTGCGCCGCTACCGGAGAGGGGAAGCGCGGCGCGGGACTCCCCCTCACGTGCGCCGCTACCGGAGAGGGGAAGCGCGGCGCGGGACTCCCCCTCACGTGCGCCGCTACCGGAGAGGGGAAGCGCGGCGCGGGACTCCCCCTCACGTGCGCCGCTACCGGAGAGGGGAAGCGCGGCGCGGGACTCCTGCCACTCTTGCCCCCCCCCCCCAGCTTCCCGAACTCACCTCCTGCCCCAGCCAGATGCCACGGGGTCAAGGTAAGTCACACACCGTCTCCCACCCACGCACTGTCACCCAGTCACCCACACACCCACCCAGTCACTTTCACCCACCCAGTCACCCACCCACTCAGTCACCCACCCACTCAGTAACCCACCCACCCACTCACTTAGTCACCCATAAACTCACTTAGTCACCCACCCACTCACTCAGTCACCCACCCACTCAGTCACCCACCCACTCACTCAGTCACCCACCCACCCAGTCACCCACTCAGTCACCCACACACCCACCCAGTCACCCACTCAGTCACTTTCACCCAGTCACCCACTTTCACCCAGTCACCCACCCACTCAGTCACCCACCCACTCAGTCACCCACCCACTCAGTCACCCACCCACTCAGTCACCCACCCACTCAGTCACCCACCCACTCAGTCACCCACTCACTCAGTCACCCACTCACTCAGTCACCCACTCACTCAGTCACCCACTCACTCAGTCACCCACTCACTCAGTCACCCACTCACTCAGTCACCCACTCACTCAGTCACCCACTCACTCAGTCACCCACTCACTCAGTCACCCACTCACTCAGTCACCCACTCACTCAGTCACCCACTCACTCAGTCACCCACTCACTCAGTCACCCACTCACTCAGTCACCCACTCACTCAGTCACCCACTCACTCAGTCACCCACTCACTCAGTCACCCACTCACTCAGTCACCCACTCACTCAGTCACCCACTCACTCAGTCACCCACTCAGTCACCCACTCACTCAGTCACCCACTCACTCAGTCACCCACTCACTCAGTCACCCACTCACTCAGTCACCCACTCACTCAGTCACCCACTCACTCAGTCACCCACTCACTCAGTCACCCACTCACTCAGTCACCCACTCACTCAGTCACCCACTCACTCAGTCACCCACTCACTCAGTCACCCACTCACTCAGTCACCCACTCAGTCACCCACCCAGTCACCCACCCAGTTACTTTCACCCAGTCACCCACCCACCCACTCAGTCACCCACCCACTCAGTCACCCACTCAGTTACCCACCCATTCAGTCACCCAGTCACCCATTCAGTCAGTCACCCATTCAGTCAGTCACCCAGTCACCCACCCATTCAGTCAGTCAGTCACCCACTCACCCACCCACTCACTCAGTCACCCACCCAGTCAGTCAGTCACCCACCCACTCAGTCACCCACTCACCCACTCACCCACCCAGTCAGTCACCCACTCACCCACCCAGTCAGTCACCCACTCACCCACCCAGTCAGTCACCCACTCACCCACCCAGTCAGTCACCCACTCACCCAGTCAGTCAGTCACCCACTCACCCACCCAGTCAGTCACCCACTCACCCACCCAGTCAGTCACCCACTCACCCAGTCAGTCAGTCACCCACTCACCCACCCAGTCACCCACTCACCCACCCAGTCAGTCACTCACCCACCCAGTCAGTCACCCACCCACCCAGTCAGTCACCCAGTCACCCATTCACCCACCCAGTCAGTCTCCCACTCACCCACCCAGTCAGTCTCCCACTCACCCACCCAGTCAGTCTCCCACTCACCCACCCACCGACCCAACTCACCCACCCAACCACCGACCCAAAGTCACCCACCGACCCAAAGTCACCCACCCACTGACCCAAAGTCAAACCGACCCAAAGTCACCCACCCACCGACCCAAAGTCACACACCCACCGACCCAAAGTCACACACCCACCGACCCAAAGTCAAACCGACCCAAAGTCACCCACCCACCGACCCAAAGTCACCCACCCACCGACCCAAAGTCAAACCGACCCAAAGTCACCCACCCACTCAGTCACCCACCCACCCACTCAGTCAAGTGTCACACACCCACCCAGTCACCCACACACTCAGTCACCCACCTAGCTGTCAAGGGGGGGGGGGGGAAGCCTAACCCTGTCGTACGCCCCCCAAAATTATATCCCGGGCAACGCCGGGTCTCTCAGCTAGTTGCTTATAACTTTCAGCCGTCCTGTGAGTGTTACTCGGATTTTACCCAACCGGATGCTGTTCCTGCTATTGTCCACAACCTTTTATCTATCTAGTTATATTAAACTAATTTTACTTATAGCTTTGCTTTTGTAGTTGTTAGTCCTGTTTGCTGTTTGCTTGTCCTGTTTGTGGTGTTGGTATGTCCTGTGTGTTTCTGTCTGTGTAATGTAATAGCTGTGTTGCACTAAATATATTTTTATTTCATTACATGTTCCACATCCAACGAATGAGGTTGCATCTGGTCATCAGAATACCAACAGTTTGCTGATCATTCCGAAATTTGAACTATCTACATTGGATCAACCTAATTGGACATATTAGGCGCCTGTATCCCTTTTATTGTACCATCAGATTGTCATCAGGCTGCCTAGCTTGCCACTAGGGCCACCCTCATAATAGGGTTGTATTTATTATCTCCGTTAGCGCTAATATACATCACCCCCTTTTTTTCTACAAGATTATAGAAACAATAATTACTATTACTTTGTTAATACTTATCACACCCAAACCCGTTGTTTCAGTCCACAAGGGCACCTTCATGAGGGGTATACTGATCCCCCCCTGGGGACAAAAATGTCAGGGCTGGGTGTGATATGTATGTATTAATAAAGTAATATCTTTATTTTTCTATAATCTTGTGTTGTATTCATATCAATTTGGAATGTTACAGGTGTGTAGATGTAAGAGCAAAACAGATCCAGCACACTTGGACTTACACCAAGTGAATTTATTAAGATGATCAACGTTTTTGTCCTCGTTGGTACCTTTGTCAAAATGTGTGTTTGTATATATATCTCCTTCTCCAACACATTATAATTTATGTGCCTCACTGCTTAACCTGCTGTTACGCTTCCCAAATAGCAAGCTGATTGGCCCTTCATACCTTGCCTTGATCAAGTCACAGCTTGAAAATGTCGCTTTAATGTCAAAATAGCCTTGTTGCGTAGACTGGTATCGAGTGGTAGCATCTGGTGCCAGTTTTTTTTTTGTTTGTTCTACGGCTGTGGCGCTCATGCTTGAGAACGGTGACATCACCAACTCTCTAAGCATGAGCGTTAGGCTGTCCTGCTGAATTTTGTGGGGGGTGGGGGGGTGCGCCGAATAAGGGAGGAGCGTGTCATTGACTGGATCGGGCTGCTGTGTGCATTTACTGGTGCTGATTCGTTGCTGAAGGGTCATGTGACCCTTCTGAGCGCTTGGAAATCAGATTTCCATGTCTCTCCAAGCCCTTAGCATTGGGAAGCCTATGTGCACGAGCGCACATTAAAGTGAGCGCGCCAAGATTGTGTCTCGGCAGCGTGGCCGCAGACTAAGGCCGAGTCCATACAAGGACAGGCTGCGCTGAGCCGTGCGGACGCTCCGCGCTGAGCCCCTGCATCCTCAATGAGGATGCCTTGAGAGGGGGCTCACGCGAGCGTCCGCAGGCGTGCTGAGGCGCTGGAATTTTCAGCCGACAGCCTAGCTGTTTTTCAGCGCGCTGTCGGCTGAAAACATCCAATCAGCCTGAAGCAGCATCAACGTCACGGCGCCGTGACGTTGACGTCAGTGCGTCGTGGGCGATTGGCCCAGCGACGTCACTGCCCCGCCTCCAACCACCTCCCCCCCCGGCTCCCTTCGCGCACGCTGGCTCGCCTACAAGTCCATGCAATCGCGCAGACTTCAGCAGGCGAGCTTCAGCGTCAGCGCGGCTCCGCTCTGATCAAGCCTCTATGGCCCCGGCCTAAGGCTAAGGTCCCATTGCACGCGTCCGCACGGCTGGCTTGCTTGCCGGCGGCGCGTGCAACTCGCTGTACCGCGATCTGCGGTCTACAGGATACTTTTCTCGGAGCGGGGTGGGCGTGGCCAAACGGGTCGGGGGGGGCGCGGCCATGACGTGAGGGGGCGCGGCCATGACGTGAGGGGCCGGAGCGGGAGGTGGGCGGGAGTGGGAGGATTGACAGGGAGGGGTGGCTTGAGCGGAGGGACCCGCTACTCTTCCCCCCCCCTCCCTCCACGGGCTGCCACGGACTGCAGGTAAGTAAAAAAAACACACGCAGGCAGGCACACACACACAGACAGACAGACACAGGCACGCACGCACTCATACACACACACACACACACACACACAGACAGAGACAGGCACGCACACAGACAGGCACACACATACACACACACAGGCAGGCACTCACGCACTCAGACACACACACAGAGAGGCACTCACGCTGCTTTCACTCCACACTCCTCCCCGCTCCCCGAAGCCTCTCCTCCTCCCGCAGCCTCCCCTCCCCATTGGCTCACAGCCACACCACGTGACGCGTCGAAGCTAGGAAACACCATTCTGTGGTGTCTCCTAGCGGCTGACGCACCACAGCGTGTAGTCAGCTGTGCAGCCAGTGGGGACCGGGACCGGCTCGCAAGGATTCCCCTGCTGGTGGGGAACTCGCTACATTGCCGCCCGCGCCAACGAGCGCAGCGGGTCCCAGGCCTAATAGTGGAAACATGAAAAAGCCGCTATCGGTGCATTTTCATGAGCAGCCTTTCGGCTTCCATGCTGGTCACCCTGTTTTACTTTTTGCCCTTGGTCTTCTGTTATGGTTCCTAGTGACTGCACTTGTAATACAGCAGGTGTGGGCAACTCTAGTCCCCAAGGGCCACCAACAAGTATGTTTTGTATGTATAATCTTTCTTTATATAGCGAAAAGAGGATGTGTGCGCTCTAAACTAAAAGTGATTTTTTTATCAGAGGTGAATTAAATATATAGGAGCACCAATTGTTAAAACAATTTAAGGGTATATTAAATGTGGAGGCTCCAACCATGTGACGTGCAGCCAGTAAATAATGATGGCTCAGTGCATCAGAAGAGAGATTAGAAAGACAGAAACCAATTGAACAATAAAAAATAAAAATGCACATATAAATGAGATTCCTCAAATGATATAGTGATACACTGTTGCAATATTACCAGACCCGCAGGATGGTTGAGGGGTTAAAGAGGAACACAAAAGAATGGCGAGTTCAATTGTAATGTCAGGACCACTTTATGTAGATAAAAAGTGAACATCCAGTCTTCAATGATGCTAGCAGGGAGCTCTGTTCAGAGGGAGCGGTTTTTGGACTCCATCAAATAAATGTAGACTTCCTATTTCAAGCTGACACTCACAGCACAGTAGAAGCATGTTGGCTCCGGTAGGGTATGCGCCCGCTCCCGGTGTTAGGCGCATACCCTACCGGAGTCTATTCCCCCTCACGGCGCAGTGAATGCTGGGTCCGCATCAGAAGTCTGTTTTAGAGCCGATTTCCCTGCTGTTATAGGACTTTTTCTAACACCGGGAGCGGGCGCATACGCCAACCTGCTTCTACTGTGCTGTGAGTGTCAGCTTGAATAGAAGTCTACCTTTATTTGATGGAGTCCAAAAACCGCTCCCTCTGAACAGAGCTCCCTGCTAGCATCATTGAAGACTGGATGTTCACTTTTTATCTACATAAAGTGGTCCTGACATTACAATTGAACTCGCCATTCTTTTGTGTTCCTCTTTAACCCCTCAACCATCCTGCGGGTCTGGTAATATTGCAACCGTGTATCACTATATATTTGAGGAATCTCATTTATATGTGCATTTTTATTTTTTATTATTCATTTGCTTTTCTGCAATCATTTTCTAAAGTCGTTATTTTCATGGACATTTTTGCGCTGGTTTCTGTCTTTCCTAATCCTTTTTTATATAGCGCCATTTATGTACATAGCGCTTCACAGCAGTAATACACGTGACATAATATAACACAGTGGGAATAAGTGCATCAGACATGAGTTTGCCGTCAGTGCTGAAGCAGGGATATCCTGAAAACGTGGCCTGTTGGTGCCCCTTGATGACTGACTGACTGGAGTTACCCACCGCTGTCCTAGAGCGATATAACTACTTGAGTTTGTCATACCCTTTGAAGGACCGACTTTAAAAGGGCACATTTTTCATAAAGTGTTGCCCACAAGAGCAAGTTTGTGTTGGAGAATGTAGCTCTTTAATTTAAAAAAAAACACAGGATTTAAGGGTTTTCCAGAAACAAATAAGCTGTCTGGTTATGCTATAAAGCTGGAGGGGGAATGAGACTACTCAATTGAAATGGTAGAAAAAGCCTCTTAACTCCATTACTGTAAAAGCGGGCCATGCCTTGCAATTTCTCTCTGGGAGTTAAGGGGTTAATCATAATGATACTGTACTATTAAGATTTATGTGTTTTTTTATTTTATTTTTATTATTATTTATACAACCTAATGCATAGTATTTCTTCTAGTCTTCAGGTACTCTGCATGGACCACTTTGGGGACATTTCCAAAGTTTCAGCTTCATCTGCACAATGTTCCACTTTCACTCCAGTTAATTCCTACTACCACGTGGCCGGTAAGATAATTAATCGCACTTTTCATATCCGCATTGTTTGGCAATAGGTGTACAATGGGCACCTGTTGGGGCTCGGTGCTGACTCTTGCGTAGCTCACCCAATCAACCACGAATTCTGTAAACTTTGCGTAACACTGATCAATGAATGCTTGTTTGAAGATCCTCTTGTCCCATTGCTGTTCGCTTGAGAAATAAAAAGATGCTTGTTTTTGCCAGGTAACAAGTAATTTCTGGAATACCATAGAGAAAAAGAGCAGCATCTCTATCCACTGTAATGGCCTCAAGACAGCCTGATGTACCTGGTAATCTTGCTTCTTCTTACTCGTTGTTCTCCTGGGGAAAAAATGGTATTGTTATGAAGTTGGTGCACTTCTTTGTGTAGCAGGGGAGAAGCTGGAATATGTATCGCATTGTTATGTTGAGTCTAAACCTTTAGCATTATTAACTGAAGTCTTAAATAGACTACAATACTACCTATCACTTTAAGGACCCACATTCAATATTCTATAAAGCAGTCATTGCTTGTTAGGGACAATTTCATCTTCATGCACCTGGGATCAAGGGGAAAATTGTTACAGCCTATTAAGTAGGGGTTAGAGATTTGTTACTGACGCGTTTTGTCTCAGACATGCTAGCAGTGGCAGTGTTAGAAAAACAAGTTCCTAAGAAGCGAAATGGCAGCCTGTAGAACAGTTTGGAACAAACTCTTATGTATAAACTTGTCTAGTCAATTTAAATTTTTGAGTCTGTCATGCAATACCTTTTATTGGGAAGTTTACAGTTTATTTTAACAACAAGCACAACAGTCTTGAGTCTGCATAGATAATGGGGAATATGTATTTTCAAGGCATCGTCTTGATTGAAAGCTGCTTCTCCATCTTTTTTGGTCTTGTGTAACTTGAGCCTGTTCTGCAACATTATTGGTATAATTCTTGATCCTTTTTTTGCACCTAGAATATCATTTTGTATTCATATGACACCTTTTTGTTTTTCAAAAACCAATTCTATTTCATGCAGCTACATCTGGGGTGAATAATTAGTACCATGCTTAAGATGTTTTAAACTGCAGCCACATAACTGGGAGATGGGAACATTACCATTCACCTACAATTAATAAAGCCGGGGACAAGGAGATAAAGTGACTTGTCTAACATTCGGCTGAGTCACCGCTGGCGCTGAGCTCGCTTGGAGTTTACCTTCAATGTTGATCAGCACATCCCCTCTCCCGCTGTGCTCGCGCGCTCATGCGCGTGCACACACGCTCTCCCATGCGTTCTGCTTGGGGAGACAAGGGAGAGACACTTTCGTGCTGAGAGTAGGGTCACATGACCCTGCTCTAACGAATGGGAGAGAGGGGGCGTGTTCTACTCTGCTGTCACACACTGACACTGAATTCAGCAACACTGAATTCAGCAGAGAGAAGTGGAAAGGGGGGCAAACGGACAAGGGGGGGCGGGGCAAACGGACAAGGGGGGGGGCGGGCAAACGGACAGAGGTCGGTGGGGCGGGCAAACGGACAGAGGGGGTGGGGCGGGCAAACGGACAGAGGGGGTGGGGCAGGCAAACGGACAGAGGGGGTGGGGCGGCAAACGGACAGAGGGGGTGGGGCGGGCAAACGGACAGAGGGGGGGGGGCAAACTGACAGAGGGGGGGGGGCAAACGGACAGAGGGGGGGGGGCAAACGGACAGAGGGGGGGGGGGCAAACGGACAGAGGGGGGGGGCAAACGGACAGAGGGGGGGGGCAAACGGACAGAGGGGGGGGGCAAACGGACAGAGGGGGGGGGCAAACGGACAGAGGGGGGGGGCAAACGACAGAGGGGGGGGGGCAAACGGACAGAGGGGGGGGCAAACGGACAGAGGGGGGGGGGGCAAACGACAGAGGGGGGGGGGCAAACGGACAGAGGGGGGGGGGGCAAACGGACAGAGGGGGGGGGGCAAACGGACAGAGGGGGGGGGGGCAAACGGACAGAGGGGGGGGGCAAACGGACAGAGGGGGGGGGCAAACGGACGGCTGCAATGTGGTGGGGGGGCAAACGGACAGGGGGGGCGGCCAACGGACAGAGTGGGGGGGGGGGGCGGCCAACGGGACAGAGTGGGGGGGGGGGCGGCCAACGGACAGAGTGGGGGGGGGGGGGCGGCCAACGGACAGAGTGGGGGGCGGCCAACGGACAGAGTGGGGGGCGGCCAACGGACAGAGTGGGGGGCGGCCAACGGACAGAGTGGGGGGCGGCCAACGGACAGAGTGGGGGGCGGCCAACGGACAGAGTGGGGGGGGGGGGGCGGCCAACGGACAGAGTGCGGGGGGGGGCGGCCAACGGACAGAGTGGGGGGGGGCGGCCAACGGACAGAGTGGGGGGGGGGGGGGGGGCGGCCAACGGACAGAGTGGGGGGGGGCAAACGGAGGGCTGCAGTGTGGTGGGGGGGGCAAACGGAGTGGTGTGGTGGGGGAGAAGGGAGAGAGAGGGGGAGAGGGAAACACAGACATCCCCTATACAGCCAATGATACACCCCTCCTGCAATAGCCATGCCCCCCCCCCCCCCACTCCTGCTCTAAAAATGTTGCAGGACAGCGATTGCTCATGCTTGGAGAGCTGGTGACATCACCGCTCTCCAAGCATGAGCGAGCTCAGCAGCAGCGTGGCCACAGCCTTAGATTGTAGGTTATACAGGTATTCAGTTTTCAGCATTGTGTATGCAAGTCAGAATGCTTAGGTGGTTGTATCCCCTTTGGTGCTGGAGAGGTCTGCAATATCTGAGATGCTGATTGAATCCTGTAGCAGGCCCCTTAAGCAGCAATAGGGAAAACCGAGAAAACCTAAATGATGGGTTAAAATAAGATGGTACGGGGGGGTCCAGTCTCCGCACTCAAGACCAAATGGCCAGTTTTTGAGGACCATGCATACTAAAGCAAGTTGCACTATAGATAATTAGTGCTAAATTTAAGTATCTGTTAATTGGGTAAATCTGGCCTGTTTGCCCTTGAGGACTGAGCTTGCACTCCCCTGCATTAGGCTGTAGTTGTAAAAAAGATGTCTGTGAGGCACCGTCTGTAGTAGAACTGAACGGTGAGTGGTGGGCTCTCTGTCCTCAGCCATTGAGCACGGCTCAGGTGGGCTACTGGGGAAGCTGTCTCTGCCCATCGGGATGCACCGTCGAGCTTTCAGCTATGACGATGCGCTGGAGGACACCACACCGATGACTCCGCCCCCCTCAGACATGTGCAGTAACATCCTGTGGAGACAGCCAATCATTCCGGAGCGCAAGTATCAGATGCTCTCCAAGGTATGCTGAGGAGCAGCTCTTCTCCCTTCCCATTTTGGTGTCTCCACTTGCACTTCTGCGTGAACTAATTGAACCAAAGTTTATTAACCCCTTTGTTGCCAGAGAGATTAAAGAGCACTAGAGATTTCACTGGTATAATAAAACCTCAATCCCACTAAGACATCTGACTCCATGTTTGAGGAATTTGGAGTTGCAGCCATCTTTGAATTGTGATAAGTCTGTCTGTATTCCCCCCCCCCCCCCCCCCCCCAAATATCAACCATGGGGTAGGTGATTGTCCAATTTGAAGAGAAACCCCTCCTCCCCCCCCCCCCAAAAAAAAACAAAGACAAACCCCCAACATTATTTGTACCAAGAAAGTGAGACTCCTGCTTACACACAGCGCTTTTGGCCCTAAGGGTATAAAAAGTCCCAGCAGTGAAGGGGCATTGAGAAGCACATTACAGAGAATATTTCATGCTCATGACGTAATAGTTTTGTTTTTTCTTCTGTCTTTACACTTATCTGTCCCACTCTCCATCGTCTTGTGCAGGTTGATGATGGGGAAAGTAACCTGCCCCTGCCTGCTATTCCCCCCTCTTCCAATGAAAAGGTCCCTGTGGTGAAAACTAAAGCCACCTCTATCATCATGAACTCTCTCATGACAAGTAAGGATGTCACTTCACTGATTAGAAAACATTTAATCTTTTAACTACTATATCTGTGGCTATAATGTGATGCACATTATAGCCACATAAGAATCCCTGTAACAGCATATGAGGTCCTATTTACTAGGGTATGATGCACCTTATTGCCAGTTAACTCCAATTTCTCATCGCTAATCTCCAATCGCTAATCGCAAATCTCCTAATCGCTAATCGCTAATCGCTAATCTCCAATCGCTAATCGATAATCTC